>NC_045745.1:6488232-6515570 GCF_008692095.1 Etheostoma spectabile | reverse complement strand
TCTCTCTCTCTCTCTCTCTCTGCAGACTAATGCTTCTCTATTGCTTTCAGAAAGTAACTTCATGTGATTCTTGATGAACGACTAAATCTGGCTGCAGTTTAGGGCAATTATTATCACTCTGGCAGAATGCATAGCTTTGAGGACAATTAAATTGGTGTGAACACACCAACTGGATGCTCAATTTGTGCACCTTTTCCACAATGATAATGAGAATTGCAAGATTTTCCAGTAGTTGTTTGACTCTCTAGTAGTTGGCTTCAAGTGCAACAATATCCACTGTATTTTCCGTGCATGGTTTCTTACTCGTGGCCATTTCTTCACGTTTGTTCACGAACATAGCCCCATCCCTCCGCTGCCTCTGATGGGGCAGAAGCTTAGATGCAGTGGAGGCCGAAAAGCCAGGTTCTGTCCAGCGGAGGAAGGATTTATTTTGTAGCAACATCCAAAAGCAGTTTACTCAGACAGTTTAGGATTTAGTTGGTCGGTGCTTAGATTAGGCGGTTCCAGAAATAGCTCAGGCTGAAGGGAAAACACAATGACTACACCCGCATGTAGATGTGGTTCTCATCTGCCGGCCAGGCTGGAAGAAGAGACAGTGAGATGGGAGCTGAAACGATTAAGTTGATCAATCATTTAGTCGACTGACAGAAAACTAATCTGCAACTGTAATCTGGTAACGATCTGAAGTCTGCAGACAGTTCTGGTTCCAGCTTCTCAAATGGGAAGATTTGTTACTTGTCTTTATTTCTATGAGAGTAAACTGGGTTGAAACTGTCGTACATGACAAGCTAATTGAATAAGCTTTACTCTGGGGACATTGTTATCAGAAGATTCATCCATGATTACCTGATTATGTATTGCCTAAATGTATTTTAATTAAATTATTGGCAGATTAATGGCTATTTGAAATTAGGGCTGCAACCAACGTTTATTCTCATTATCCATTTACTGTACTCTTGATCCAAAAGGTCTAAAATGCAAAGATATTGAATTTACAGTGATATAAAACAGAAATGTAGCAAATCCTTTAAGATGCTTCAACCAGACAATAATCGGAGCTTATTGTTTAATATCAATAAAGAGTAAGACTACCAGAAGATATTCATATTTCTGAAGCTGGAACCATTGATTAACCCCCCCCCCAAAAAAATAAATAAAAAGAATTGTCATGTGCAGACCAAGGTTAGACTGTCATCTATTGTCTTGCAGCAGTTATGAGGGCCTATGTGTTCCAACTGTGTATTTCTAGCAGTTTGGCTCCCTCTCCTGGTCCAGAGCCTTTACCTACCAGAGCTTTCCATATGCCGGCCTGAAAGATAATTAGTGTTGGTCCCTGGAGCAGGAGGCATTGACTTGGCAGGAGGAAATGCAGGCAATCCACAATTCCCACCAGTGACGGATCGAGCCAACGTTTGATTGATGCATGACCTGGGTGCTAAACATCAGTCAGAGCAGGGTGCGTGAATGCTGCGGTTATTCACTGTAACGGGAATATCAATAACTCTCGCAGTCTGTGACGAATACACAAGGGCCGTGCCATAATTCACCAGCGAAGGCTGCTGATGTTTAAAGCTCAGTTATCGAACCAAGCACAAGCTCTCGTCCCAGCAGAGCTGGAACCGTTAGAGGGCTGCAGGGCTGGGAGAAAGGAGACATTGTCATCTCCAAAATGTTCACTTTGTTTGGTTTAGTGCAACCACTCCAAACATTTGAGATGTTAATTTTGGCAGGAGCTTCCAGTTAGTGGGTTGCTTTAAGTAGTTTTATGTAGCCACAACTGAACTGAGTATCTAATTTAGTTACATTTTGTAAGAAGTAACTAGCAACTGTCACTAATTACTTTTAAAAAGTTGTGTGTGTGTGTGTGTGTGTGTGTGTGTGGGGTTCGATCGAGTGAGTGTACTCGGCTGAGTAGGTGGAGAAATAAAAGCCCCACAAACAGGGTTAGTACACATTTTTTTAATAACATGGCACAATTTACATAACACAAGTTTAAATGAGGAGCATGCTGAAGATTCAGTCGCTTAATTTTTTTTCCTCATTTTTGTACACGATCTAGAAAGACTTTACTTTCCCCCCCGTACACGTTAACAGCAAAAAAAAATGTCTCGACAATCTTTTCGCAATACGCGTTGACTAACCACTACGGCTCCGGTGGACATTTTTACGTCGGATTAAAAAACACTGCACGACATATCACAGAGTTCGAAGCGCACAACTAAACCTTCAGTGGACTACTAAAATATATCTCTGCTCATTAGAAACAAACTGTCCGTAGTTTAGACTTGCTTTTTTGTCTTTTGATTTTGTAGTTTTTACACGAACTCAGGAAAGCACTTTAATACACGGTTTGACCAACAGAAGCTATTTCCCAAACATGTACTTTACACTCCTTCAGTGGGGCGGGGGTGCCGTCACGGTGTCTAATGCGCTGCATTCTCCCCACAACCAGACCGGTGAAGCTCCCAACATTGGAAATCTTTCAAATGCGTTTCTAGGATTGTCGCCACAATTGAGAAAGTAATTCTCAAAACGTAACCTTTTTATTTAATCCAAATTGCTACCTCCCCCCCCCCGCCGCGTGGATCAGTTAAAGCTTGCATCTGGATCTGCACAGATCCAACGCGCGTCTGAGTTCCGAGGAAAATACAGCCGTTTGTCCTTAATTGTTACAGTCGGTAGAGGTGAGAAGGCCAGCTTTCAGAAAGGGAGCCCAGACATTTGTTGCATAGTTGAATACGGGGTCTCTGGTACAATGCTAATCGGCCGCGGCGACTGAAAAAAACAAACAAAAGGGAAATGGCAAAAAGCACATTCTGAAGAACTGCTGTAATACTCGTCTATTTACGCCTGTTCAAAGTAAAGCTTTCAAAGCACCCTTTTGCATATTTGTACCATGATTTTTAATCCACACCGGGTGAGCACAGCAACCGTACACACTTTACTGTCACTGCTAGAGTACCTGTACATTCCAAAATTGTTTATTCTTGCTTTGCTATACCAGAGAAAGAATGCACACAAAAAGCTGGAGCAAACGGGGAAAAAAATGTCATTTTTTTGTTCCACAATTATTGTCTCTTTGTAATTTTGTACAAAAACAATTCATTGCGCGGGCACCTCTCTGCCCCGCATAACTTATTCACAGCTATGTTACAGTTTGCTTTGCCCAAAGCTAAGTGCTTGGTGCGAGTTCAGTGTTGGCGAGGCGCAGGGGCGCCGAGTCGGAGCTCACCGCGCCTCGATGTCTTTGTGAGCGGCTCTGTCTCTGATATCTGCGGTCAGGGGAGTAGTCCGTCTGGGTGAGCCGGGCCTGGCGCCCAGCGTGGGGATGAGAGGGGGCGGGGCACTCAGAGAGGCGACGGGTGGCGTTTTGTTGAGGATACCGTTCTGATGGGCAGCCGAAGGACTGACCCTCGAGTAGTGCATGCCTGGGAGTCCGGGGGCCACAAGGCCCTGGGCAGGGTGAGGGAGGTGTCCGTCTAGGGCGGGATGGTGCATCGCGGGGTGGAGGCGCCCGTGCTCGTAGTCCTCTCTGAGCAAATTGAGGCGCTCACGCTCCTCCATATGGGCACGCTCCTGCTCCCTCCTCTGCTCCAGGGCCAGAGGGTGGATGTGGTCGCGATTAAAGTCGTGAGGCTCGCGGTCCCTGTAGGAGCGCTCAGCCTCGTAGAGGCGAGGCGCCGCCAACCGGTGCAGAGGGTCATTCCTTAGCAACAGGTCCCGTCTGTGAATGTCCAGGCCCCTGTAGGGGTCCCTCATGGGGTCCCAATGGAAGGCAGGGTAAGGGAACCTGTCGGCTCCCGGGATGGGGCTGATACCCATGAAGGGCGCCACCACTCGAGTTCTCTCTAGACTACTGATGCTGTTGATGGGGTGAACGCCAGCCACACTCACACCCATGGGCATGGGCATCGAGGAGGGAGGGAGGAGGTTTGGCGCGGAAGGCGCACGTGTCGGGTGCTCGCTCACCCTCTCTGCGGCTCCGTCCGGCTCCTCCTTCCTCTCCTCCTTTACCTTGACCTCGCTGTTTTTCTTCTGGTGGTCATATGGCAGCTCTACCTTTTTGTCCAGAATCTCCCTGCTCAGCCCGCCATTAGGACGCTCGAGGCTGGTCTGCCGGACGTAGGGCGACTGCGTCCCCCCGTTGGACGCTTTGTCCTCTGACGCTCGGCCGTCGTGGACGTCCTTGTCGCCCTGCTTGCGGTCATCCGTGCCGTTGTCTTTCCAGGAGTCTGGGAGCTCCCTCTCCCGGTCTTTGGCCTTGTTTTCCTTGTCCCTCTGAGGCTCTCCGGAAGTGGGGGGCAGGTGGTTCCTGTGATGCTCAGGGGGCCGGGCATGGCCAAGGAGGCCAACAGGAACTGGGGACGGATGGCTCGCATGGCGCTTTTCTACAGAGTCCCTAGAAGCATAAAGAAAGACACATTTCAACTTCCCTAATAGAAATGATGAGCTGAAACACCTGTGGTAGATTGTAAATATTATATTAGATATAAGTCCAAGTCTTATCTGTCTGTAATGTCTGTTGTGTATGTGTATATATAAATCAAGAAATCAGATGAATGTAACTTCACTATGTAATTTTACTTTGGGAACCAGATCCTTTACATGTCCTGCACATATATCCACTTTCTTTCAAAGTGACGTAAGTTTAGCAGGTTTTAATTTAGCGTGTCACGTTTAAGCCCAGTGGTCTCAGACGGGAGACGGGGAGTTTCTCTATATCATCCCAATTATTACTACTAAATAAATCAATGTGGCATAAAATATTGATTTTAAATGGGAATTTATTAATTTAAATACGATTGTCTTGCTTCTGCTAAAGAAACTAATCTGTTCTGTCTCTAAGGTTGGAATCCTGCGTCCATAGCAACGTGAACTCTGTCTATTACTCAACACCACGGTATGTGATTCACTGTGAAAATGAATGGAAACGCCTTAATGTCTAAAATATTAATATACCAGTCAGACACTATAACAGCGTGTGATGTCATCACCACAGGTTTGTATTGGCTTTAAAGCCGTTTGATGGAAACACACTTTTACCAAACTTCAAATAATTTGATTGACGAGTGGATGGAAACTATCAAGATGTAGCGATAGGCGCTCGCCACATCTGCTGTCATTGTTAAATTGGAGGACAGAAGTTGCTCCATGTTTCCCCACTTTTTGCCTCAGCTGATAAATTATCTGGACTTCTTTCAGCGGATTGATCGATAGCTGTGCTCCAGAGTGAACAGCACTGCGTCCATGGCAATGGTGTGTTATCAAGAAAATAACACACCGCATTCTACATTAGAATACAACCGAGCCATGTAATAAACTATAAAAACTCACTTGCGCATTGCTATGTTTCAAGGTAATACTATTAAGTACATGTTGAAATGTGTATTCCACTTTACTAAAGCTAAAAGAAAGAAATAATCAATAATATATAACCAATTTGAAACGACCCGTGTGAGGAAACTGAGAAACAGTGAGCACCTGTAATCTAGAAATCAGAATTATCTGAAAAGTCCTAATTTCACAGATAGGCTCTAATGGTTTAAGGAACTAGTAAAGAAGAAGAAAACATTGTTATAGGTTCTCGGGGAGAGACAACAGGACTCGATCAGAGCAGTGACTTTTGGCGACACCCACCTGTCTTTGTCGTCTTTACCGACCGACGAGTCCCGTCTGTCAGAATCTCGGTCCCTCTCATGTGAGCCGGCCGATGCGCTCCTCTCAGAGTCTCCGGGTTTCAGCCAGGGCGGCGGCGTGGGGAAGGAGGGCGGCGTGCGGTGCAGGCGGTTCCACGGCTCCTGGTGGCCGCCGCCGTTGAAGTGCTGCTGTGCGTTGGGGCCGTCTTTATGGCCGAAGACCGCGTTGGCCGCCGCTAGGGATTCAACACGTGGAAAAACACAGGCAGGACGCAAGTTAAATGCGTATCTCGACAACTCGCCCGCCAAATCTGCAACCGCTACATCGGTAACAGAAACGGCATCGTTGCCCAAGTCAAAACTCACTTAGCGCCGGATTGCCCAGTCCTCCGAAGGCCGACGAACTGAGGGATCCCAGTCCTCCAAACGACGCGGGCCTACCGAAAGGTTCTGGAAGAAGACACCACACGTTACCACTAGTACACCGTAACAACAACATTTTCCCATTTCAGACGAAGAACAGAAAGAAAGGGCGGTCTTACCCAAGTGAGTTGCCGGGGCGAGGAAGTTTCCAGGGTGGTGTGGTGGATGACCGAAAGGACCTGCTGACGGGTGTGCGGGACCTGAAGAGGGAGAGAAAGAAGGTATCACACAAACTGACTTTTTTGTCTTTACGCAAAGTGAAGGGAAATTGGTTTCATTTATTTACTTTTTCTAACCTTTTAACTAGAACCTGACCGACGCGGTCCGACAAGGCCGAGGGAAAGCTCAGACCCCACGGGGTCGTTCGCAGGTCAGAGACCGGGGACGGCCTTTTATGGAAAGCGTAGTGTTACCAGGTCAGATCTTGCACCTGACCGATGAGGAAGCAATATTGATAAGCGTTGTGATTTATGTATAAGGGCTTTCCTTCCCGTTTTAGGAGGGCGACTGTATTGCGTTTTGCTTGTAAAACCGTGTTGTTCATATTTATGGAGAATTACAGTTTGCTCTCGGTCACGCCATGCTAACACCACCTCTTCTACGTGTACGCGCGCGTCGCTGGATCGGGAAACCCTGGGTGGACGAGTTGATAACCACCGTCGCGACACGGCGAGCGTGGTTGTTGGGTTAGGTGAAGCCAGGTAACTGAAATAATCCAGGGCGTGTTGATCTGGCTTCGTAGTACAGGCCTGGCTGCTTTTAAAAGTCAAGGGGAATTCTCCAGTGCCACCTTCGTCCTCTGACCCATAGCACGTATCAGAGGATTTTTAAAGTCTGTGTGTGTATGTATATATAAACAGATTTCCCTAATATTATGAGTCCTCACTAAAATAATATGAAAATCAGTATGAAAAATTAATTTAGTTTTATTATCACAACAATCCTGAGGAACAGACAATGCAACGACTATCCCAAAGCGTTTCCACCATCTAGAAGGATTTTCTTTCGAGCAACCGACGTACATGCGTCATGCTGCCCTCGTTGCTCAGCATTTGGATAAAATAGTTGACATGTCTGTCTCGGCCCCGCCTTAACGGAACGCCAGCCTGCCGCTTTGTCCCCGTCTCCTTTAGCTAATGTGACTGAGGGGTAAGCTGGGCCCTTGTGTTAGCGTCCTCACAGCTGTCCGAGTTAGCTTATAAACCAAAATGTGTGCTTGACTTATTTAATATTAGATCTAGGTTCAAATAGAAGCAGTGTCATTTTAGTCACCTGAAGTGGCAAGTAACCATGTTCAGACATAATCTCCATTTGTTATAATTTTTCTGTTTGTATAAATCAGGAAATCAGCAGCAACCTGTCTGAAAGTTGTAAATCTTCTGGTCTCCGTGCCCAGAGAAACGGGAACCGCTCAATCTCGCAGAGACGGGGTGCTTGAGTAGGAGCTGTTCACGAGCAACTCTTGGTAAGTATTTGGATTGAATTATGTTGTCATTTTCACTCTACGCCTCCACGACCGAACTGTAATTTATCTACCGTATCAAAGAAAGTCGCGTGGTTATTTTTCTAGTAATGGCTGCCGTGACATACGGCCCATGGGCCACTAGTAGCGCGCCGATGCTATCGAAAGGCATTTTCTCTAGATCAGAGGGTGTGGGGTAAAATGGAAATGTCTTAACATGTCTCAAACATATTGTTAGCAAATATAAATCAGGCTCGTTGTGGGGGGGGGCAAAAACTGATGATAGGCTTGCTGAGGTAGCCTTGCACAGATACAGTTAAACTTCACAATTCGCTTTAGATTTTATTGTTTTTATATGTACAAACTTGTACTCATTTCCATTCAACAAACAATACAATCTTGATTAATGAAAAGAAAACAATAGAAAATACAGAAAAGGGGAAATGCAATGTGATGTTATTTCCTTGAAAAAGTCTTGCAGTACAAAAGCTATAATAGACTTAGTTATTATTAATAATTTAGATAGATTCCAAGATTGAAGCGCGTAAAAAATGAAGGACATTTAGAAAATTTTGCTTTATGGATATGAGATTTCTCTCAGAGTTAATAGGTTGACCATCCCGCGTATTGTTTTATTATCATAATTAAGAATAACATATTTTGCTTCCAATTTAATGACGGGATTCTTTAGAATATTGAAACCGTTGTTCCACAACCCCACCAATATACTCCCAGAAGAACTATAAAATAGTTTGGTGTTGAATGTTACCAAATAGGCCTTATTGATCGCAGCCATAAGTGTTGTGCAATATTGAAATATGTAATTGTTTGAGTTTATCGGGGATAACAAATGTGTAAGTTAGAAGCCACGTTGTTTCCCAGCAAAAATTGGAATAAGAAGCGTCTGAAACAAATGAAGACCAAATAGTGCTGGCGTGTAGTCGGTAACCCCCCCCCACGTTACCATGGAGGCTTTCACTCAAGCAGAGCCAGATCGCTTGCAGATGAAATGCATATTGCATATTGTCTATAGTCATACGGTAAGACACTTTGGTTGAGTGATGTGCAGCTTTATGTGGCCTTGTTGCAGCGAAATAGACTAATTGAATTTATGCAAAACCACAGACTATTAATCGCTGGACCGGGATTTTACTGCTCTCAACCCCTTTAAAACAAATGCAGGTAACATCTTTTTGATCTGAGCCGTAAAACGCGCTGGACCTCCTCCGCGAGTTGAGGATACTGAGAAATGTTTTCCGTCACAGTAGGCGGCCCTAACCTCAGTTTAAAGCACAATTGGCTACAAGAGTGAGCTTGATTCAGGTCCACTGCCGAGACGTTGGACGGAGGAGCGGCAGCTGTCCTCTGCTACGTTCACTGCAATATTTACCTCGTTAATTATACGTTATTCTGCACGCAATCTGTCACAGCTGTTGCGAATATTCCAGTTATAAGGCGTCTATCGTATTCGGGATGTGAAGTTTACGTGGCACGGGGATCAGGTTTTTCATACCCCCGTGCAGACTCTTTGACATGTCTGCTCTGAGCGCTTCCACTTCTCTCTCTCTTTCACACTGTCCGTTTCAACTGATGTCATCGTTATGTCGAATTTGGCTTAAAAAAGACACAAATGTCAATAAAAGAAGTTTGATCTCAAGGAAAACGTTCCTGGTCTTCTTTTTAAAGTCACGCTGGTGACACTGCCACGACGTGATTTCCATTCTGCAACGTAAATCTCTCGTATCCCTTTGAGGTGCTTTTATTTACGTGCAGTTTTGTTAAATAACAGCTTTTGTGACGGGGTAGGCTATATCGAGTGTCTCCTTTGGCCTGGAGCCTATCGGGGTTTTTTACCCTAACACTTCGGCATAATATTTTGATATGATAAGGTACACTCTATGCAGGAGCTTGCTCTCACTTTGGTTCCTTTTATTTATTTTCATCAACACATTTGACTGTCAGCAGACTTCTGGTCGTAGCCATTATGCTAACTAGAGCTGGATTTCAGGGAGGAAGCTTCCCTAAGGGTTGTTTGCTTTTGTCTGGCTCTCCAATTTGACCAATCACGCTTGCTTTAAACTGAGGTAAGAACATCCAACTGCATTTGCATATGGACACAAACGTTTTTTTTATACATTTATTGAGACTTGAGTCATGTTCTGTCTCCCATACTCCCCCTGTCCCAAATGTTGACATCGGGACGGCAGGAAGCCTACGTGCCGCGGACTAAAAACGACTACCTCGAATGATTGATTAAAAAAACCAAAGAGTTGCACTTTCATGCAGCTCTTTGTAGTGTAGCTTATTTAAAGCTAATGTACTTACATCCATTTCTTGTTGTTTGTACCTTCGAGGTTGAAAGCACTCGATTGAAAGTCGCTTTGGATAAACGTGTCAGCTAAATGACGTGTAATGTAGATCTGACACACACTCGCCTGCAGCAGAGAAGAGCGTGGCAGGCCGTGCCAAGTCGCTGGGGTGATGGATGGCGCCGAAGAGGCTGGGGCCTGGAGGTCGACTCAGGAACTCAGGCTTGAGGCCAAAGTCTAGTTTGTGAGGGTCGACCTGCATCTGCTGCTGGAAGACGGCAGAGAGAAACACACGTAAAACCATTTAACACGCTGTTGGTTATGAGTCATTATTATTTGTAAGTGAGCAACTAGATGGTTGTCTAGTCCAAGGACATCATGTGAGGTGTTTCAGGGATGAGAGTCCCTCTGGTTGCCAGGCTACATTAAATCTAAGAAAAGCTCTCCTTTCCTAAATGACTGGAAGTGATTATGGTTATGACTGCTGATGCCGTCATAAAGGCAGGAATTCTTTTCACAATTTAGCCTTTGTCTTTATCATATTATTTTGACCATGGAATTCCCATTTACTGACAATATGCTGAAAGAATACAAAATTTTTGCCCAACAACGCAAAAAAAGAAAAATAACGGCCTACCACTGCTTTATGAAGAAGCTAATAGTGATTTTTCCAGTGGAGAAACACTAGAACTGTGTTCCAAATCCATACTGGACACTAATTCTTAGCAACTTTTGAGCAAGAGGGGGGGGGAAGTGAAAGAACATACCGATTTCAGTGTGATGTCTGTTTTCCCACAATTCATTGCATTAAAGAAATTAATTGAAAACGGTAGCTGTCTCGTAAGTTTAACTGGCATGGCCGTTCTAAAGTTGCAGTTTGATGGCTTTTGCATCATTTCACGTACAAAACTGTTCTATAAAGATTTGGATTGAATTGGGGCACAGTTAACACTAGCTTTGGCACAAAGCGTAGAGAGAGGAGTCCTCACCTTTACTTTCTGTTGGTGGTGGTATATCTGCCAGGCGATGTGGACGTGCATGGCGCACCACTTCCCTGGTTTCTGTAGGTAAGAGACAAACACATTAGTCTTTAACAAGCACCACAATACTACGGCTATGTAACCTATTCACCGGTTCATTTTGTGCTGGCGTGTGGGTTTTTACATCTGAATACCTCTGGTATATCTGCAGTAGCACTTAATAATATGAAAGTGCCTGAAAACAGATATGGATCACGTTAGCCCTGTTACAAGGGAATTTCATTATTTAATGGATATAATACTGTCAATGCACATCATACATGCTCATTTATTTACAGTCAGATCACCTGAAACTACTGATAACTTAAATGCAGAACACGTGGAACCGTTGATCACGTATTACTTCAACATATGGGGCATATATAGGGCGTGACAGAGGAATCAGAGCTGTGATTTGAATGGGTGTCTACATACGTGCAGAGGCTGCACCGTTTTCCAAAATGAGCTCTGTTGTGGTATACAGGAGACTCGCACTAACACGGCTGCCTCCGAGTACAGCGCTTATTTAATTAAAGACACTATCTACTCCATTAGCAAAAGCCCTTCAAGGCATCCTAGGTATTAGAGTGCGTGCATGCGTGCGAGGGTGCAGGAGACTGAGACACTGCAGGGAGTGAGCACTCACCCTGAGAACGGGCCGAAATGGATCTGTTAGCTACAGGAGGGAGAGGGAATAAAAGAGGTTGAATTATTTTGCTGTCAATCAAATCGCTTCTAATTAGTGTGTGTATGTGTGTGGCATTCATTGTGAGCCAAATTAAAATTTTAACATTTCCCTTTTAAAATGAAGGTATTGTAGGAGTAAATAACACATATGGGTTTCTCCTGCGCACCCCTCTGCATACAGACGGATATGGCAGCTGAGAGGAAGGCAGTCTGTGTTGCCCATAATCACATATGATATAACTGCATATGAATTCTGTACAACCTCCATCTGATGACTCAAAGACTTAGCCAACATATACAGAGGATCTAAAGGTTACCTCCACACTGCAAGTGTTGTCTGTCAGTGTGTGTGTGCTCTTACCCTGGGGTCCTTTTGCAAGAATGTGTGTGGGACGCCTCCAGGTCTTGTGGCCACATCGAGTGGATTAGAAGTCTAGAGAGCAGCAGACACACATCGAAAAACATTCTCTGTAAATAACTCATTCTGTGTGTGTGTGTGTTTGTACGGTGGTGTCCCTGTGAGTCTTACCTTGGGCTGAAAGGCGCCCTGAAGCGAGCCGAAGGGCCCGGTCGGGGGGATGACAGGAGGAAGGCCAGACATGGCCGGTGGGTAGGATTGAAAGAGCTGAGGGAGAAAAAAGAAGAGGTGTGAGCATGGTTAGGGAAATGCAGGACAGCAGCTTCACAAGGGAGTGGAGACGGATGAACCTCATCAACATTCAATCTTTTTCTATTTTCCAAGACTGCTTGGACGGGGAAAGTTACAAATGATTGCCTACATGTTTATCAAATATTCCCTGCTCATTCCCAGTGGATTTAATTAATGTAATTTGAGCAAAAAACACGAAAACTAAACAAGTGCTCAAGGCTTCCGTGAAACTATCCTGTGGAGAAACAGATATGTAATCAACCACTCGCTACAACTGTTCCTGTCAATCATGTTAGCCTTATTGGAATTACAGTATGTTATTCATGTGTGTGCTTGCATTGCTTTAATTAGGATCGTGCGGAATTATTCAGATAAGTGACTGGCAGCGCTTGAGGAGATGCTGTGAGGTTTTAAATGTGCATCATGTTTTGAGACGTTAATATGTTTTATAGAGAGGAAATGGCTTCATGGTATTTGCCACTACCATAACAACACAAGGAAATGCTAAGAGTATAAAATGAAGAACTAGCAACATTCTGCAACATCTGTTTGACCCAGGGTAAGCCTAAAGTCATGACATGATTTTTTTGGAACCTTAAAATCCTCCTCGTAGCTCAGTCTGTGGTAGAACAAGCACACTTAGCAGGTGTCTGGATGCTTCAGCAAACATGGTTGGAGAGTGGGGTCCGATTTTTCAAATAAGTCCCCTTGGGGAGTAATAATCATGAGCAAGCCACTGCTGTTAGCAGACAAATACAAATGAATAGCAGTAAGCGAGACAAAGATAAAGAAATTGTACAGCTAGGATGGTTACAGTGTCCATTAAGAAGCAGATGAGCGATTCCATGGAAGTCACACACACACACACACACACACACACACACACACACACACACACAGGCTGGAATGGAATAATGGGGAAGTTGCTCTGCAGGCAGTAGGGAAACTCACACTGTGTCTGTAGAAGGGGTCAACTTTTGTTGGGTATTTTTCAAACTGTAGGAGAAATAAAGTATAAAGATGTAGAGAAAACATGAGCACCGTCACACATTTGCTGTAGCAGGTTCATTTCAGGCCATCGCAAAATGTATTACAAAGTGTACTTCAAGACTAAACATGCTTACAGATTTAAATTAGGATTTAACATTAAAAATGTCAACTGAGATTCAAAGTTCAACCACTTTCCCAACCAGACTGTTTTCATCCTCCTCTTTTCGTGATCATCTGAAGACCTTTCAAACTAGCGTGGGTTCTGTGTCTCATTTGGTCTCCTATTAGTGGTGCAGCGCAGGCTCAGGGCGAACATTTCCCTAGTCAAGACTAAACACTGCAGCCATAAAGAGCCTTTTTATGGCCTCGTTAGCTGCCGGAGGCCTCGCGTTGCTGCCTCTAAAGTATCATCAGAGCCAAGCGAACCATCTACGGACCAGGCAGTTACAAATGTCTGTGTTTCTACGAGTTTTAGGTCCAGCCACCCCTTGCCTGTGGTCTCCTGCAACAAACAGCAGGGCTCTTAACGCAAGGCATTTGCCAGTAATGATGTCATTAAATTCAGAATGAATTAAGTGTATTATGTTCTGAGAGCTGGCTCTGAAGTTAACATGCTTTGGGCAAGTTATTGCCAATTTAGAAAATAAAGGCGACTCAAGTCTGGAGTCCTAGAGTATGCCAGAGAAAACACTAGAAAGGCTTTCTGGGAAAATAAAAGCATGATTGTAGTGTGGACGGACACACATGGTCGTCGTTGAGAGGCCGCCACAGAAACCCACGGGCTACAGGGTGCTGCTCACTCACACACACACACACACACACACACACACACACACACACACACACACACACACACACACACACACACACACACGTCCAACTGTGGACAAATCACTCTCACAACCACATGGTAAAAAACATTTCGGTGCCATGTCCACCCACTTTTCCTCACACGTAAAACTCTTTTTTTTTTTTTTTTTTAAACCCTCTCCAACCCGTTACAGGTGTGTTCTACTTATCCTCACATTTCTGGCAGGGGTACGCACCATGGGCGGTGCTGGGGTGGGCATGATGGCGTGGGGGAAGGGCGTGAAGGTGTGCTGGTGGGTGTGCTGGTGGGTGTGTTGGTGCTGATGCTGGTGCTGATGTTGATGTTGGTGCTGGTGGAACTCTGTGCGCAGGTAGGGCGGAGGGCCCAGCGAGGCGCCACGGTCGGCGTTCTGGGAGGCCAGGAAACGGGTGTTGAGCTCCTGGCGCAGAAGGTCTTGCTCTGGAGAAGAGCAAGAGGGAAGGGAGGATTAGGAGTGGAAGTTCACTGTGAGTCAGTGTTTCCTCAAGCTCTTTGACGCGACAGACTCTGAACACGCACATCAACGGCCACTCGCACCTTTATAAGAGGTTTTCTCCCAGGGAATGTTGTAGTGGTTCAATTATTAAACTTCGATTAACCCTGTAGTTGAAAAGAAAAATAACTACACTTGTTAATTTGTGTCTCTGATTAAGCTGTTAATTTAGTTTCAGTGAAAGCTGGAGGGTCAGGACAATGTCAAAGTTAGAAAAAAACTAAACAACCAGGAATTGGACGTGATTATCAGCTTCTCATTTTAAATCAAGCGTGGCTCGAGATTATTCAAACTGTCTGACTGCTGGAACTGTTGAAGGTTGGGATTTGATACGCTACAGCCGCTCGGAGACGAAAACCTCTGTGCAGCCCGTGGAGAACGAATGGATTTCAAGTAATCGCTGGCTGGCTTTTCTTTTACATTCAACAAAATGTGCCGCAAGAGATTATATCTCCTCCGGAGTAACCTTATCCTTCTTATTCCACACTCTACAATATTTTCAGCTTTACTGGGCCGGGAGTGGGGTGGAATTTGTTCTTCGTAAAATATCATTAGTATCTTGAGAGAAAAAAATCCAACATTCCGTTCCGTATTGACCAAATTGATTTCTCACACGTGAACACTATTCAATGTGAAAATGGAAGTTCTAGAAACACCCCCTTCTCCTCCCACACTGACCCTGACATTTAGCTCAACGGCACGGGGGGCGGGGGGAAATGTGCACAGGGTCTGTAATGGCTTTTGCAATGTGGCCCGACTTGCTGGTGGATATTACTGGTGTGTAGAGCATCCATCAATCACGGCGGGACAGAAAGAGCGTGAACTTGAACTGTCCACACGACTATAAACACACAACCCCGGGCGGGGAGCACACGTGGATTATCTTGGACTCAGTTACTTGTTGCTTTAAATAATTACAGGGTAACATTCTGTCTGTCTCTGCATCTCAAATGCTTTCCAATCAAATGCTGCTGAAATGATTCCTCGTGTACTTCTCATATGTCTCAACCGGCAGGCAACGTGACGCGCCGCATGGCTAAAATAAGAGTCTGCTTTTTCCGTCAGCTGATTGCGCAATCCTCTGCCACGTCGCTCGGGGGCGATGTGGGGATGGTTGCTAGCAGCTTGTTTACCTGAGTAGGCACTCCCAGCGGCAGGATGTCCGGGGACTGGCAGGGTACTAGACGTAAGTGGTGGTGGTGGAGGCAAGGCCGCTGGAGGAGCGAACATATTGGGGTGGTGTGGGTGCGGCGAGGACTGCAAGGCAGGGGGGAAGCTGTGGGGGGTGTTCTGGTTAGCCGCCAAGGGCAGCGGGAAGGCGGAGGCTGCTGTGGCGGCAGGAGGAGGCGGGTGGTGGGGAAGGTGCAAAGAGGGAGCCGGGGGCCCGTGGGGCTTGGTGCCTGGGGTGCTGCTCCTGCTGCTGCTGTAAAGAGAGAGAACACAAAGAGAAAGATGAAGAAAGGAGCCAGCTTAAGTCAGAATTAACACTTGTTCCTCCACATCCCCTCATCTCCGACGTTCAATTCCCAGCAGCACAGTGATTTCACACCTCAACTGTCTTCCATTTACAAACGCCTCCCTGCCTCTCTCTTGTGCTTAACAGAATCCAGGGCAAACCCGATCCGTGAAAACACCACGTTCACAACACCCTCGGATGCAAATAAACCACCGCTGGCAGGCAGAACCGAGTGTGCGTCTGTCTTTGAACAGCTTCTGTTAAGGGCACTTCCTCCAGAGCCAGGTAGTGAACATGTGCGTCGGAAATGGGATGAGAGGGAGAGAGGGTGTGTATGCTTGTGTAAGCAAACAGTCTTTTGTAGTGTGTGTGAGTTTTCCTCGGGGGCAGTCACAGAGCTTGCGTCTCCACAGCTCCGCGCACTAAGCCTAAAAGCTCATTTGCAGTGGCCGCTCTTCGCTGTGGGCCCCGGCTGGGATTATTCACAGCGGGTGCCAGGCTCCGTTGGCGCGCTGGCAGACTGACAGGGCTGGCGCAAGAAGAGGGAGGCAAAGCCAAGTCCTGAGAGCCTGCGAGGCAGAGCTGTTGTTGGGACTGAGTGGATTCTGAAGGAGCTATCCTGGAGTCTTAAATGAATGGAGAAAGCCTCCTAGGTCTTAGTGCCTCTCAACAGAGATGGGACAGAACAGAACATCTCATTGTTGTTATTTTTATTAATATATGAAAAATAACTCTGATCACAGGGTATTTGAACAGACAAAGTGGAATTCTGCTGAGGAATTATTTAAAAACTTAAAAAGAATTGACATTCCTCCGAAAGATTTAAGATGTTTCCTGGTCCATTTTCCTCCAGTTCTCATCATTACGATTCAAGGGTGTGCTAAACTACTGCATATAAAGCCAGTATAATTAGTGAGGGCTGGAATCTATACAGAGCCCCCAGTGACATGTGGGTGGCTAATAAATCACAAGCACTCAAGGCACAGTTTAACCCTTTTCTTCCTTTGTTAATAATCAGCGCCGCTGTTTGGCTTGGAAACATCAAGTTCTCCCCGAGCAATTTACATACTGATCATTTACATACTGGGGGGGCATCGTGCGTAATTACAGCTCAAAAGATATTCTAGTATTTTCAAGTGTGTGTGGGTGAAGGTTTCAATGTCCATAACTGCATCAGAGCGCACCAGGACATGAGAGACAAATGTTTTTCATGTGCGAGGGTGTCTGCTGTTGGCCTTACCTGTGACCGTTGAGGTGGAGGCCGTTGTAGGCAGAAAGGGGCCGGGGGTGGCAGCGCGACGGGGGCCGGTGGGGCCCGACCTGACTTGGGTGCTGTTGGTGAGGGTGAAGTGTGGGGAGGACAGGAGACGGCGGGTGTGGGTGAAGGCTGGTCGTTGGCTGAGGCCGGGGGTGGGACAGCAGTTCAGGCTGGTGCTGGGGCCGGGGAGGGGGGGGCGACGAGGGCGCTTGGCCCTGGGCGAGAGGCAGGGCTGCGGGTGTCTGAGGCCTGGGGAGAGCCTCTGAGCGTGGGGGCAGGTTTGTGGAGGCCGGAGCCTGGGTAAGGCAGTTTGTCTGGGTCCGATGAGGGGTCCGGGGCTGGGGGACGGACGGCTGGGGCAGGGCTTTTGGGGGCAGAGGTTGACTGGGGGGGCTAGATGCGGGGGGTTGGGGGTCCCTGCAGGTGTCCTGACAGGTGTCCTGGCTCCTTTCCTGACTGCGTTCTAGGCCTGACACCTTGAGGAGGCCTGGGCCATGAGGCTCCTGGCTGTCATTGGTGGAGAGCACATGGATGCCAAAATCTGGAACTGTGTAAAACAGAGAAAGAGAAAAAAATAGTTTAGTTTCTGAGCTGACAATTCATTTGAGCAAAAATGTTAAAAACAGTACAAATGTACAATCCCTGACATGATACCCAACAAGATCATGCCTTTCAGTGTACATCCACCATGCTCGGCTCTGTGCTCATGACCTCCTTTCCTCAGGTATAAACACTGCAGTTGACCATCTCCAGCCCTTCATTTCAAGGTTGCTGTTCTTTTGTCGTTTTTTTTGCGTGTATGGGAGAACTACAATTTGCCAGACAAATTGTATGTATTCTAGTCAGATTTGTTAATGAAGCATTTTTGCATGTACCTAACACTGTCTGACGTAACTGAGATCTATTGTGTATAGAAACCAACTGTAGCTGAATTGTGCAAACAGGAAGCAGGTTCGAGTGGACATTTCAATATTCATCTTTACCACGTGCAAACAGGCCCGAGGCTGATGACTCTTAGCGCTTATTAACTCAACAGGATAACAGCCCTGCGTTCATTAATTCACTTTCACACGGAGCGTGAAGGACGGGTGTGCATTTAGCTTGGTTGGTGACGATTCATTTGAGAGACTTTCAGTAATTGCCAAAAAACAACAATTACTTGCCATTAAAAGCCCTGCTGGGCTCCATTATGTACAAAGTGTGGATTAATCCAGAGAATGAATAATAACCGCTGTACAAGGTTGGAGTCGCACAGAACAGTAGCTAATAAGCTCCGTCCAGGGTATTCCTCTGCAGGGACCTCCTACAGAACAAAGCGCTCAGACATCAGCAGTCAGCTCGGCTGCTCCAGAGGCAAAGAGGCTCATGGGGGATGACGGTGCATATGTAAACTGTAATTAACTCTCCCTAGGCTTCAGGGGGGTTTAGGGGCAGGAGTGAGGGTGCCTCCTCTCCCTTAGGGAAGCCAGCTATCTCCTTTACCTGCCTAAGGGGTGTAGATGGCAGCCAGTTCTCCCGGGCTGAGGCAGCAGCAGCCTGTCACAGCAGGCTGCCAGCCCCCTGACATGCCACTCCCTCCAGACCAACTCCACTGGGAGCCGGCTCTACGAGAACCTTCAGCCATTAGCAGTGAAAGGCAAAGTGAGGTATTAGCAATGGCAGGTGCATGTTATGTCGTGGTTAAGGGTCAGGGGAGGTAATTCCTGGTGCAAAATGACAATCGATATACACAATAACAGCTATTGACTCCTCTCTGTGTGGGACTGCTGCCCGCCCGTCAGGAGACAAAAGGCACACTTCCAGGTTGAAGTGTTTTGGTAATAGTCTCTCTTTTGTTCTTTGGGCAAGCACAACAAAGAGATGTCTCTTATAATGTAGAGGCGTCACTTTTCAAAGCCAACTAATCCTTACAGAGAAACTCTATCTCTTGAATAGCAGTCTGCACACATCCCTGTTCCACACTCACATGCATCAATGAACAAGAAAGCCCAGCAGCCCTATATCCATCTCCCTCGCCATGTCAATCTTCTCCACTTACAGACACTATTACTGGTCAAGAGAGACTGCTGCTGGCAAGCAACTTCACCGGAGCAGACGGGGAGAGGAGACATTCCCAATTCTCAGGGCTCCTGCTGCACCTCTCAGTCCCTGAGGTCCACGGCTTGTTTTAAGAATGTGCTTACACGCTAAAAAAAGAGGGTGTCTATTCTGGTCATAATGAAGACTCCAGGGCTGGGCGGAGCGGGGGAGAAGAGAAGATGGTATACGCCAGCTTCCCTCCCACGAGGGTTCATTTGTCAGTCTTCTTCATCCCTGGAAACAAATAAGCGCAATTCCCACTTGGGTTCCTCAAAATGTGGAGCCCTTCTGTTTCTCAATGTTTCAGTAGTATTGCGATTTCTAACTAATGCGCGTTGCTCGGTGAAAAATGACAGAGAATGAGGCCTGTGGCTGTGCTGGTTAGTCGGGGAGGCGAAAGCTAGAGGCCAGATTTAATAGGTGAAGGGGGTACAGGAGGGGGTGTGTGTAGGAAAGCTTTATTAAGGTTGGATGTCAGGGGACCCAGCGAGGGGCTTAGGGGGATAACTCATTATCCTAGCATGAGCCATCTCCAAATGTTTTCACACACACACACACACACACACACACACACACACACACACACACACACACACACACTCTCTCTCTCTCTCAACCACCACTCCTGTATCTCCCTCCATGGTTAATGTACACTGCAGCATGTAATCATTAGATTGGCTACAACTCTGATCTGGCTGAACATTATATTCCACAAATGTGGATGAAAAACCTCATCCATCCCTTGAAATTATGAATAAAAACTGCCATAAGACATGAGATAACCGACCATTGGTATGCAGGCTTCTTTCAAGCTCGGTTTTTTATCTCACCTTTGTTGTTCCTGTCCTGCAGTGGACTGCAGCTCATTAGCGCCATGCAGCTAGATTTATTGTTAACATTTTTTAATGTGCTGCTAATATCACATTGAGCCTGCAGGGCCAACAGGCCTGGGTCTTAGTTGGTTAATGGACCTTCATCAGCAAGGTATTTGGATTGGTACAGCCATGTGCAAGACAAATGGCTCAGATCTTTGAGTGTACTGCACTAACAGAGGGAGTGACAGGAGGCCTGGCAAAGTGAGATGCTGAAGACTAGGAGGTTTATCACGGTGTTAGGTCATTACTGCGGAACATAAGGGGATTTATTTAGCATACTATACTGGCCCCGTATAAATGATTAACAAACAAACGGCAACAACATCATCTTTTTAAAGCTCGACTGGCAGGTCACCACCTGTCCTATCGGTAAATACATTAGCACCCAACACTCACCAAAATCACTTTGCTAATATCGCTTTCTCCCTTTCATGTGAGTGGATATGACAGCATGGAGACATCTGACAAATTGATGGCTGTTGAGACCTCTGAGACATCCCGAGCTTCTGCCCCTTGCCATCACCCCTTCCATCGCTCTCATCCTCCTCAAAATAGCACTGCGACGGCATTCTAAACTTCACACTCGTTTATGGGATTTCATCCAGGCAATGGACGCTTATCTCCACTTACACAAAACTGTATATGGGTGTGTGTGTACACTGAGCAAACGCAAAAAGGCTGAGCTTGAAGCACTGATACTGTTTGGTCAAACTATCATATCATACAGCACTAATCAAATATGCTACGATATGGAAAAGAACATTTCTTGCAATCAGAATTGTATGTAAGTATGAAAGTATCACCTACAAAATATACTTTAAGTATCAAAAGTGAAAGTTAATATTGATGCATTAGTGTTTAAACAGCATTTTGCTACACCTTGGGGCAATTTTGATAACTTCCTATACACTGCAACACTGCAATGGAAATTACAGTTTTTTGTCAATATTGTTTGTTTGCCTTGTGATGATCGCCAGTTTCAGGTCTACCAGTCTTTAATGTGACCCCTAACCCATCAGCGCCTCTGACCTTAGTGTTATTAAACTGAAGACGCAACAGCACCAAAGAGAGTAGCAGATAATGCCCAGAACAATAGCCTGCTTCGCCTGCTGACGTCTAGACGGCCGTAAAGAGAAGACAGGCCAGAGGCTGTGACAGCTGCTGACAGCATCTAGGAAACAGGTGCTCGGAGGGGGGAGGCAGGGGGAGGGGGGGCAGCCTGCTCTGCATTATGGCCTCAGGGGCACCAGATGATGCAATGACAGGTAACCTCTGACTGCAGGTCTGTCCTGCACCGATGCCATGCTGCAACACTAGCTGTTACTGCTGTCATTACCATGTGCTGGGGACTGGGCTTTGTTCTTGAAACCAGAAACCAGAAATCAGAAACCAGCCTAAGAGGCTACAGCTATTGAGGCTGTACGCAGTGGTTCTTTGTTCCAAATTCTGCTGTCAGCATGCTAACGTGCTGCTGTTTAGCAGGTGTATTGTTGTCCATGTTCACCGTCTTATTTAGCATGTTAATATGCTAACATTTATTAATTACAGTACAGTACAGCTGAGGCAATGTGACATTTTTCTTTTGCAGGGATTTGGTCAAACACAAGTAGTGGATAAAGACCTGACCTGATGATGGTGCTCAACAAAAAAGATAAGGGATCAACAGAGATATTACAGTTCATACTGAGGGGAACATAACCAACATCATGACAATACATCTAATAGACATTTCACTCAAACCACAAATGTCAACTTTGTGGTGGCGCTGGAGGAAATGTCGGCGGCTCGCCTCTGTCGTTAGTATGCATCCTTTAGGAATCATGAATGTCTGGACCCAATTTCAGGGCATCCAGTAGTTTTTGAGATGTTTCAGTCTGGACCAAAGTGCAGCAATGCTGTTCTAGCGTAGCTAGAAAACAACAGAGGTGAGAAAAATAAACACAGGAACATTTTGCATATCATATTAAACGTATGGATTGTGGATTTTATTTTTAATGCGCTATCTTGACTGGCAATCCAAAGTACTTTAGCAGTATTTAGGTTAGTGTGAATGGGGATGGAAAATGTAGCCTGCAGGCATTGGATCTACAGCCTGGAACTAAAAAACGTATTCTAAGGAGAAGCGCTGACAACTCCAAATCCCAGAGCTGTCTCTCACAGCTGACAGAGTTGCACTCACTCACTGTGGCCCCTCCAACTCTCTTTCTCTATCTGCGTCTGTAGTCTCCATTCTGTTCCCTGTTGTGCGACAGTAAGCAGAATCATGCCCGAACCTCTCACAGATCACATCGCTTTTCCAGAAGCAACAATTTACCACAGTCTAGCCGACGCAGTGCCTCTGTAGAATACTGTACCACGATGCCAGTGAATTTGGTCCAGAGACATTCTCCTAAAAACTATGTGGGCCGGTGGGCCTGGGCTTGCAGCTTTAGATAAACAACGGTGGGGTTGTTGGCAGAAGGCTACAAGTTCCTGCCCTTCATTTTGTCCTCTTCCCTCCACACACATCATCGTCACCCTGCTTCTCCTCAGAAAACAGACATACAAACAGAGGGAGACCGCCTGTTTGCTCAAGTTGAATCAATTAAAGTGCACACTTAGCTGAACAAGGATTTGTGGCCCTCATTAAAAATTCCATCTTGCATTGGTATGTCTCAGTAAACATTAATTACAATCAGGATCTCTGTGCTGAGCTGGGCTTTCAGAAGCTGGCAAAATAAAATCACCCTTAAAAATATTCACAGCCCTGAGTAATACACAATGTTTAAAAAGACAGTTTCCCTTAGGCCTTAGTCTGGAAACCATTTAGTTCCTGAAAAGAAAGGGGGAAACACCGCAAACTCGCTCTTCTTCTATCTCCATATGTAGTTTGACAACAGAATTCGAGTTGTAATTGAGCAGCAAGTGTCTGACCTCAGGAGTGGTTTAGACAGCATATGCTCCCTAAAGAGGGAACAGGCTGTTTATTTGTTCCTAATGAAGCCTGCAGTCACATTAATGGCAGACAACTTTACCAGATCTCCCTCCCACACAGAAGAGAACAAACAGCAGGCCGCTCCTTTCTGTCAGTGCTCGCTCTCACCTCTCACTCCATCATGTCCTCGCTTGCAAAAGCTCATAAAAGCATCAGCATCAGAGAACCATCGAGCCGATACATAACACACAGTTTGTTCTGAAGCAACTTGCCAGTTCATTAAGTACTTTACATTGTAAAGCAGTGCAATACAACTGCCCTTAGTACTACCTGTGTGAAACTTGCAATGATCACACACTCAGGGCAGGTTTTCTCTTTCTTGTCTGGAAGCTCAGTGGATTATACCCTGGAGAGATTAGTGGACCACATCTGAGCTCAACTTTCACGTCTGTGGGACTGGGAGACGTTCTAATACTCCTCTCTGGTTCCCAAAGTGGAGACGATCCATGCCCGAGTCTGCATATTTACCAAGGGATTCATTTCCTCGACTGCAGAGACACCGCCCCACAATGCACCTCTGCAGCGGTATTACGTGACTGTCAGTTTGGAGTCTTGCTTAGAAGGTGGTTAATTTGTTAAAGGCTATAGGCAAATGTTTACAAATGTAATGTCGAGTAGAAGAGCTAAGACTTGCACTTTGGTCTGGTATCAGTTCACAGAGAAGATGCGTCGGTAACCTGAGCTGGGGAGGCTTTCTTCCGGATCTCATAGCCAAAGCCTCCAGAGGATCTCCAGTCTATTAGCTCCTTATCCCTGCCTTCTTCAGCTCGGTAGACTCTAAGAGCATTAGAGCGCAGTAACACCACACTGCGTGATACCGTCTCGTGTCTCCAGAGTGTCAGAGCACCTCACAGCAATGAGTTCACAGCTCGCAGGCATGCATGTTGGACATGCCCCAGATGGGAGCTCAGGGCACTGGGGCCTGACAATGATGGAGGCTCCCCTGCTGGCCCTCCCAGACTCTGTCATGTCAGCAGCTCTCTAAGGCTAGAGCCCAGAGAGGGGTGTTAGGTTACTCTGCCTGGGCTTCCCACCGTGTGGAGGGTCTTGGACTGGAGCTGTTTTATTAGTACTAGACTCCCATGGGTGGCTGGGGAAAGAGAATGGGAAGCTAAACAGAAATAAAGGTGGGGTTAGGTGAACGGGCCAACTATTCTGGCTGCGAGAGCATGATCAGTGGGATTTAGTGAGAACAACACAGCGTGCCAATATCCCGTCACAGTAACTCAAACCGCCGATTTAACAAGCGGTGATTAAGCAAAAGGCCATAAGGAGGTGGGAGGCGGGGGAGAGTTGTTAAGTTGCCCCTTTTAACTACTATATTTGATGCCTGTCTCATTTGGTTTATGAATTCTGTATTACAAGTTGTGAAGTCAATGGAAGAGCAAACCTAAATATAAATAGTGTGTGTATATGCAGTGATGTCAGAGAGCATGGTGTGCATGCTTAACCCAGACATAAACCCCCGACTCCTCTTCGAAGATAGACTGTATGCGAATGTGATCCTCTGTGAAATTGTAGCAATCTGGGGGTAAGCCACTGAATTTTCTGACAGATGCAAGGCCATAGAAGAGCGGCTGCCAGACCACTGAGAACACACAAATACATGTTTACAGTACAACCGAGTGCAAGAGAGAAAGGGAGCAGGATGGTAACACAAGTGACAGAAAAGACTAGAAAGGGAAAGAAACTTGCACTGTCCTGTCTCCTACCTTTGCTAGTATCCATCAGTGCTCCATTCATACTCTGTCTGGTAGAGCCAATGTGCTCTGTCTCGTCTCTCTGGTCATAATGAAGCCATTTACTAACAGTGAGCAGCAGCGACTTCCACCCACAGTAGCTCTGATTACAGCCGCTCCTGTAATGGCTCCTAACTGGTTTCGCTCTCACCCTACGAGCATGTGGAGAATCTGCTGCCTTAGATAGCTTCTGAGGCCTCAATGTTTGGACACCTTGTCTCCCCCCCAAAACATTTAAAAAACACCATCACCATCTTTTATGTTCACATGAGGGTGTATCGTTGGGACCGGTGGCAGCAGGGTGTCCCGTTTCCAGCTCGCCCTTAGAGAACAAACCTTTATATGTTCCTGAGGGTGTGAGGTCAGGCTGGAGGGAACGTAATGGGAGAAGAGCTGGGTCAGGGACTCGACGGCGGGCAGGCTGTCACAGGTGACCACCAGAACGGGCCAAAGGGCCAGACTCCTCGTGCCGGCATGTGTAGGGCATCCCTCAGGGGGACGCTGGTTGCCCGCGGCTGACAGATCCTCTGTGGGTTCCACTGTCGTGGCCAGGCTCACTGAGGCTTTTAAATAACAGCAGCGTGTCATGAGGATTCATCCAGTCCACAGCAATTGGTCAGCGCACACTGTCACGGTGGCGTAAACCTACACCGAGAGACAAGGCAGCTGTGGAGTGAGCCACGACCATTTGACCTCAAACATGTCACATGTACGTAGGCCGGCTGATGGCACCTCTCACAGGGCGTGACAGCTCTACTAGTGAGGAGTGAGAAATGGTAGACGTTCATTCTTTGTGTGTTGTTCCCTGGAGAGAGGCACAGAAGTCTCTGGTTGAGGATGTGAGACGCTTGCTGACATGTACTGTGGGCCTCTCAGCAGCCCCCACACTCAGTCACCAGTGCCAGTTCAGCATCATCGCAGTGTGCACGTTTTTAGTTCCTCTGTGGATTCAGCCAGTATGCTAAAGTGCCCACCAGTGTCATTAGTGATGGTTCTCCCTTTCTTCAAAATCATTTAAAAACAGGTCAGACTAAAACACATTGTGTGTATCCTAGAGTTCTAAGGAACATGCCGATTGTACTGCATTCCCCTCCTCATGAAACAATTGCAAATGCAAATCTTTTGCAGTCTTCATATTTACAGCCCCCGTTGGGCAATATATGTCGACCAGCAGAATGGCATGACCCCGGTAGTAACTGAGGTCTCATAAAAACACTGCTCAACTAGCAGGGATCAAAAACTCAGTCACACAGGGTACCTTTAAGAGCTACCATTTGCTACCTGAAGTAAAGAGTGTAGAGAAAAAACTTCTACAGTACAGGTGTCGGGTCAAAAAAAACAAAAAACGTTGCTTTGTTAAATTGATATGCTGGGAGGTAGTGTGCAGATCCTGCGCAGGGGCAAACGTGTGCAAAAAACCAAACAACTGTCCTACAACTTGTTTATAATTTTAAAACCCTCATCCTCTCATCATTCTGCGCAGACATTTACAGCTGAAAGCCATTGCTGACTACAGCTCAAAGCATAAACCGTCATTGATTCCCACTCAGAAATAAAAGCGCTTAGCCTGCTTCGTTGCCATTGCTCAGCTGCTTTGATATGCATTTCTGCTCCAGCCTGGACAGTAGAACTATGTCTGTCTCTTCCTTATTTTTGTGCAGAATTTCACCAAGGTGACAACCCAATCTCAGCCTATTCTTCAATAGAACAAGCAGAATTAGGCGACGGGCAAAATGCTTTGACTAGAGGTTGGTATGTGATGGGAACTCTAAGATAATGCTGTTATGATCCGACATTGACTTCGCTCCTGCCCTAAACATAGCTTTGTGTCCTGCAGTATCACATACACTCACCACAGGCATCGTGTGACCCAACGGGTGCAATGCACAGGCACCTTTTCAGCTCAGTGTCAGAACCATGTTAATTAAACTAGTGTGTCAAATTACTAACCCAGAGCCAAAAAGATATGAGTCAGTAAAACCACCACCAGAATATCAGAACACTTAAAGTTCAGCACTACTTAAGCATGTCACAACAGACTGGCTGGCACTGCAACATGTGTTTCTTGTCAGTCACTGTGGCAGCTCAGTGGAACAATGGACAATCGCCTGTTAATCCAACAAACTTCAAACACAGACATGCTTCAATCTCAATTACACTCAAATGCTCATAAAAACCCACACCCACTCATAAAAACCTTCTCTCACTGTTTTTCTCTCTGCCTTACGCACGCGCACACGCACACGCACACGCACACACACACACACACTCTCTACCAGTCAACAGGTCCAACGCGACTCTGGTTGAGGCTCTTTGTACTGCAGCTATTCTGTATGTCCGCTGCCTGGATGGTTTCTAGTGTTGGCCTGTCCTCCATGAAGCCCTGTCAGCCAGTCAGCTAACCCCAACGGACTGTACCAAACCTGCCCGGAGGGGGGG
>NC_045745.1:6485740-6488222 GCF_008692095.1 Etheostoma spectabile | reverse complement strand
GGGGGGGGGGGGGTGTACAGCTGGCTCTTCAGAGGTGATAGACAGCCTTGGCTATATCCTTCTATATTTTTGACACTCTCCAATTGCATCTATGGGTGTTGATGCCCTGCTCACCCATTACTGCTCCTGCCCCCCCCCCCTCTTCAGCCAGGAGGCAGAGTATGAGAGTAACTAGCTTGCAGCAATAGGGAGAGTGACAGCTCGAGCTGACACGCTGACACTACAAGGATTTCACTGGAGAGAGAGGCATGGAGGGCTGGAAAGAGAAATTTGTCCCCAGGGAGTCATCAGTCTTGGCCTCTTTCACTCTCTTTCAAATGGGGCCAACTGGTTTTACACGCATACACGGCTGCTTGCAAGGATCAGATTCAATACAGCCTACCCCGAGTGTTCAAATGGTAAAAGAAAAACTCATTCCAGAGGGGACAGAATGCATGGATCAAATGGCTGAAAATCTGCTATAGTATCAATTTGGATGTAGCCTTGTCTCTCCTTAAATCTTCTCCGGCATTACAGGAGCGGCCGTTGCGTCTATGTGCATGTGAATGCGAGCGTGTCAAGTGCCGTCTCATTACCCCCTTACTCAGGTTTCACTGCAGTCGGATTAGCAGGACACCCGGGGCAGAAACGAAGCTGTTAATGTCTGTCTCTCTTCTCCTATACTCTTGTACCCCCTCCCCTTCCCTCTAGCCTGAAAATGCTGTGTGGTCTGTTGATGTGGTGGTAAACCTAGCCATCGCTCACAAAAGGGGAAGCGGGGAGATGTAACCAGGCCGAAGTTCTCACCCTCTTATCTTTGCTCGCAGCCCCCTTTTTCAGGAAACCTCAGTGCAGCCACATCAACATGCTTTTCAAAATAACCCCACATATTAGCTGAGAGCTGTTGGCAAGCTTCAGGGTGATTAGCTATGGCTGTGGGGCTGCAATACTTGGTGGGTCAGTGCAGGGGAGGCTGGTTGGGATTTGAGCTGTTTATTTGAACTGCAGCGTCGTCCAAACAGTCAGCTGCCTCTCTGCTCCCTCGTCAAGCCTCGGAGCTTAAACTGGGATTGTGTTGTTGGTGGGGAGAGAACAACTTGATATCCCCCTTTGGGCATCGGCCGCCCTGAGCTTGGGTTACTTTAAGGGAACAATGAGGCCTCTGTCCGCGGCCTCCTACTCGGCGAAGACAGGGGCTCAGACAGGCTCGCTAGTGTCAGGCATGGCCAGGGGATTCATACATCACATCACCACACTGAACACTAACTGAGCATGGGTTTAGGGAAAAAGCTTCCAAACACGGCTTCCCAGCTTTGAGCCTCTAAATTGCCCAGCAGAGCCCCCGTCTCAGCAAGCTAAGAGCCAAACCAGACGTGCAGCCCAGACCGACGCAACGGCCCGTTTGCTCTTGGCTTGAAAGACCTGAAACGCAATCACTTCTGAGATTTTGTTTTTTGTACAACAGTGCTTACAGTAAAAGCTGACACGTGGAATAAAGAAGGGATGCTGGAACCCCCTCCAGGACCAGCTTAATCTGTAACAGATGGTGACCGTCCGATGGGTTTGGGCAGCCTTCTAACAACGGTGGCCAAAAGCCAGAGGTGATGCACCAAAGAATAGAGATAAAATGGAGCATTATGTTACACTTTGTTTTTATCAAATGCACACATTTTCAAATATGTCTTTCCAGGATATAACTTTACACACGGGTGCACATCACCCTTGACAAATTAACCATGTCCTCTCCACTGGCTAAACTCAAAAGTCTCAACCTAGCTTGAGATCCCACCTAACACCAGGGGGCGATGTTGCACTAAAGGTCAAGACCCATCACATCTTACCACCACTCCTAGTGATAGTCAGTAGCCTGTGGAAATGGGCTGAGACAAATGAAAGCCAGGCAATGTGTGCGCAGGGCAGAAACACATGCAAGGGATCTGAAAACGTCTGCTAACAAACCAGGATCCTGCTCGATAGTCCTCTCTAATCTGCCCTGCGGCTCATCAGGGCTTTTTTTCTGCCCTGCATGTTTATGAGGCTCAGAGAGGGTGAGAGGGGAAAAAAAGATAACCTCTTTTCTTGTGGGAGCAATTAAAGCCTTGCTATCATCAATCCTGCTCAGAGTCCTCATGCTCTGTGTCGGCTTTTTGTGTTTACACTTTCATTTCCACAGTACTGGCCCTCGTCTGGCACTGCAGGAGTGGAGACGGGAACAGACTCCTTTTCCCAACCTCTTCCCTTTGTAAGAAAACAAACACTGCAGCTTTAAGACCGCGGACACAAAGTCAGACTTTAAGACTCCTTACACAGGATTCCTACACTAACAGTGGATGATTACACAGATTACAGCACTGGTTATTTATTTGATGCAGGGAAAACAAAAAACCTTAAACGTGGTGGCAATGCCGTGCAGTGTCCGAATCCAAAACATTATTTAATGCTTAACACTGAAACATGGGTGGCCTTCTCCACGACCACACACACACACACACACACACACACA
>NC_045745.1:6483879-6485730 GCF_008692095.1 Etheostoma spectabile | reverse complement strand
TATATATATATATATATATATACACACATACACACACACACGCACGCACACACACCATACCAGATTTGGAATGACTGGAGGGGGGGACCTTGTGAAGGGGAAAGGCACATATAGAAGAGTAGATGGTTCCAGACCCGCACTCCTGCTGTTATGCATGCACACGTGCTCACACACTAATGTGCACATACATGTCTAAGCCACCATTAGGCCTCATACAGCGGGCTGCTCTCTCTCCCTCTTTGGCAAGGTCACCTCTACCACAAGGACCAAAGACTGACACAGGCAACATTGGCCTAAACACACCTACAGTGCACAGGGAATGGCTGGGTCTTGATGGGTGGTGTGTGTGTGTGTGTGTCTGTGTGTGTTTGGCTGGTGTTTTGACCCTGTTAATGCTGCGAAGTTGGCAGCAGAGAGTGGTTGTTGTCACTTTGGATCAGTGGATGCTGGTGAAGGACCCCTCCTGGGAAGAGACTGGTGCTTTCAACACCTCCATCCACTTCCACATATGTCAAGGACATGGTGACAGTAAAACACCTAAAAAAAATGCACGATGCTTGCTTTCAAAAATACTTATGTATTTATCTGTTTGCCTACATGACCTGCAGCTTTGCCACTACCCCGTTTTTGAAAATAAACTGCATGTAGAAGTCAAAAAGTGAAAAACATCACAGTAAAAACTGGGTGTTTTTAATCAGCAAAGACAAAGCAATCTTGTGTCTTTATCATTATCATTGTCAATATTGTCTTTGCCAAGCCAAATTTCTGAATAAACTGAGCATCCTTCTAACAACAAATAATATGCCACAGAGCGTTTCCATAGAGACCTGAGAAAAACAGACATGTACAGTATACAGTTGCTCGCCATTCAACCCTGACTGGCTGCTAAACCGCCACATATCTCAGTGTGGCAGACACAAGGGGACCAGCAGGAAAACTAAGACCTTTCACTTTGATCTCTGGAGTGCAGCCTATTTAAATGTTTGTGTTTGAGATGCAGACCTTTAATTTTGGCCTGATGGGTTCCAGGTTCTTTGGGTTTAGCGTGGCATGTCGGATATCGGAGTGTTTACACAGTCTCCCTCCAGCTCTCCTGGTGCTGAAATAAGTGCATTAAGATGGATGGATTTACTTAGTCTCTAACCTCGCGACTCGGGGAACAAACTTTGAATGACCTCTTTGTGTAGCTGGAGTGGAGGGCAGGAGCCTGGCCCACACTGCTGTATGTGTGTGCACCAACAGACCCATTCACAACATCACCAAAAAGTGATCCTCAGTCAACAAGCTTCTGCCAAGGGGGCACCAACAAGATCTGTGGTCCCACATTCAGCGTTTACGTGACTAAGGTATCTGCCAGATATTGCAGAATAGGACCTGATTGCATATGCTATGACTGTTACAGGTGACGGAGGAGAAAAAGACAACCCATATTAATCAGCATACACGGTGGTCTGATTGGGCTCTTTCTTGGCTACAAACCTGACCGACAAATCTCTTTGTCACAGAATCACTTAGTAGAGTCTATTTGTTAGGCTCAAACTAAACAAAAGAAGTCTGGAAGAACAACCCTTTGCAGCTTAGACCAGGAGCAATGGGATCACTATGTTTAAATGTGATGATTTTGAAATATGTATAGTTGGAAATGTTGCCATATGTCTTTGTCTCAGTAAATGTGAGCTGTGGACATGGGGTCTGGGCCGTTGTTTGCAACAGCGGGGCAGTAAATCAGCCCGGGCTATCCTTGATTTGTTAACCTTTGTTTGGTTGTGTCAGCAGATGAGGCATGGCTGGAGCGGCCCCTTTCATGCTCATGAAATACAGCCTCTGTCCCTGTGGTTACAGCCATGGAGA
>NC_045745.1:6473865-6483869 GCF_008692095.1 Etheostoma spectabile | reverse complement strand
GGGGGGGGGGTCAGGCCTTCCCTCTTTGCAGCACAGGATATTGAGCTTCCTTTACCCCTTAGAGAAACATTAGATGCTCCTAGCAGGGGATGAGTAACCAACAGAAGCAGAGACCCCTGGGGGAACGCCTGGAGTCTGCTTCAGTGATGCATCATTCAGACTCAAATCCTTCAGATCCCTGTCTTATTACTAAAAACATCCAGGGTTATTAAATATCAAAAGAGCATTTGATTTGAACTAAAGTTTGTTTTTTAGTCAAAACACCACCACTTTATTCAAGCAGGTGTGTCTGGAGGGAGGAGGCAGCGACCTCTCTGTGGCCTCCTGTCTCCTGGCGGGGGGAAAGAGCCCCGCTTCATCAGGACGCACGATAGACCAACGGTAGTCAGGTCATCTTTCCACAGGCCGCCCTGATTCCCTGACACACAAACCCACACAGACGGCCGAGGTCAGCACGGGGGCTTGGGGCAGAAACCAACACTGAAAGGCCAACCTTCTCTTTCCAGTCCGCTGGATGGGTTAGGGAGCTGCCTGGGGGATTTGTGCCGTGATTGTTGCTCTCTATATCACTTGAGATTACAGCAGGTGGCGGTCCACGGCCTGGAAGTACACACAGCTCCATCACCAGTCCACCTCTCAGGAAACATGGAGAGAATGAGGCGGAGAGAAAAACAAGCTCTCAGCGCCCTCCCACACAGAAGTAATACACTTACAGGCAATTTGGCTGCCAGCAGAGCTCTCTACGACAGTCCGGGGAGCTCTTCAGCTCTGATATCTGCCACAAAAGTTCACCTCCGCTTTTCTCTTTACACTATTTTTTTAAACAATGCCATCAGCACTGCCAATTACACCTTCCGCATCGCACATTATTCTCTCCCTGGTGACAGCCGCACTCAAGCCCAACACACTTCACAGGCGCTGCTCTTCACGCTGGTGCCAGCCCCGGGTCTCGCTGTAGCACCGCTTCATTTTCACATTAACTCCAGTAAAGCATGGTGAAATCAGCGTTGTGCGGGGGGGGGGGATCACTACATTGTGCACCTCAATTCACCCCCGCACTGAACTTGGTCTCACATCATAGACACAGCTGCAGGAGATGTCTTACGAGGGACTAGCTTCTCCAATAGATCTCCCAAATGAAAATCTACAGTGCTCATTCGCAACACCCTGAAACTGAAAAATGTCTAATAGAGAACGTTGTTTGAATGTGACTTTGATAATGTGTAATTTAAAATACTTAAAGATTGTAGCATTACTTATTCCATTGTCTAGTTTTTGCCGTTTTAGTCCAAAACATCTTCTCTATTCTGCATTGATTCCATATACCAGACTCCACAGTTCACAGATTAGAACATGTTCAAACCTAATCTTGATAAATGCCACTGCAGAGCTTTTTAAATGTCATCCAGCATTATCTTAATCTTCGCTCAACAAACAATGTGCAGGGAGCTTAGTCTCTGCTCTCCAATGACTGCGCTGAGTCCCTGGGACAGCTTGTGGATTGACAATATCATAAAGGATGGGAATGTACCCGGGTGACAAGATATTACTGCCCTGGGACACAGCTTTAATCATTTGATGGATCTGTCTGCGGGCCTTTGTGGTGACACGGCTTGTCATCCTCAGTATCTGCGCAGCCCAGCACTAAAATCCACCCCCTGGACAGCAGCTTTAATAAGGCTTGGTTACCGATTTCTACCTGGGGCGCCTTGGAAACAGCTAAGACTTTATTTCACTGGTGGCAAATAGACTCCACCATGTCTTTTTTTTGACTGGTGCTTATTCTCCTGCAGAGCAAATGAATCAGGTTAGCTGGCTGACACCTGCAGGCACATTGACAAGCACGGTAATTAGAGCTAACATTTAATGACTCTTAGTTAATGGAATCCATTCCTGGCTAAACTGAACCCAGAGTGAGCAGGAAGGAGGGAGAAAAACAGCAGTGAGTGATGGTGACTTCAAGCCCCACATTAGACAACTATGCAGAGCTGACACCGACGGCCCCGAGGTGAAGCCGACACAACAGGGGAAGAAAACAAATCAACGTCTGATAACACAAGAGCCACATTCTCATCAGATGGATTTTCTTTTTTAAATGCAGTGTTCGCCTCGGGCGGAAAGGGGAAAAAAACAAAACATCATGGCTCTTGAGCATGAAAAAATACACTGTAATTACTGAGTAGGTGAGAAGGCTGTGAGATTAAAAGATGAGGGACCAGCACCAAGTCTTCAAAGAGACCTGAGGTTGCCCTGGGCTCATTTCTAGTCTTGCTGCAGAGAATAAAAGCCAACAGTCAGTCATTACCAGAGCTACACATCAGCAGCTGAATTACAATGGCCTTAAGGGATATTCACGTGTCTAACTTTTGTCCCAATCAGCCATAATGTTGTTAATAATAGAACCTGAATTAAGTTTTTGGCTCATCTACCAAGAATAATATACTTTCTGTCATATAAATACAAAGATGTTTGGTATAGTTTTATGTAAACAATAAAGCCTGATTTATTCATAAAAAACCTTTCTTTTCCCAGCATTTGATATTTGGCATGTTTATGACATTTTTCTGAATTGTGTCTTTAGATTTTCCACACCTGCGGACTATGGGTTAACATCACGTCAAGGTTACAGTTCCACTGATGTGGACAGCAGCCCTCTCTACATCCACTAGCTGTTGCTTTGTGAGGGAGCTGTTTTGCTATCCTGGCCTGCCAAGGCTCCCTCCTCCCCAGGCCGAACCCTACAGCCCTAAGAGCACTTTCTGTGTATCAACAACAAAGTCAAACACACACAGTCTTTTTGCACATGCCTTTTGGCAAATATTGACACTCCTCGTCCCATAAACGAGCCTCTCTCCCCATATGTGTTGGTGCTGTTGCTTGTCCTGGGGTTTGGTTGCATTGGAGCAATAGTAAACCCCTCCAACAAAAACCCACCAGACTCTTTGAATCTCAACACCACTCTCCATTAAAATACCAGTGGTCCTGGTTCTCCCTGCACCTGGATTCTTTTACTGGCCTTTAGCAATAGCGGCAAGCATTAGCATATGGCAGGAGAGGAGGAGGGGACCGAGATGGTAAAAGGAAAGAAAAGAGGGGCTATTTAAATGGGAATAGGGGCCAAGAGAGTGGACTATCATGCAGCAGAGAGAAAGCGTATTTTGTGTACTGTTTCCCCAGTCAGGTCCTTTCATAGAGGGCGAGAGAGGGGGGCCCTCTGTTGATTTAGGCTGCACAAAGGGGGCCTTAATCCTTTCAAGGGAACCAAATCAGTCCACAGAGAAGCGCGTTCAAAAGGAAACCTCCCTGTCAAGCATGGCCATTGAGCCCTCCCAATGGACGCCACAAATCAAGCCCTGGTGGAATCAAAGGCCAGAATGTGGGAAATGTGTTTGGAGGTCTGTGTGGCGGAGAGTGCAGGGCTACGAGGACGAGACGGGGGGGGGGGACCCTCTCATCATCGTTGTCCCTGTTCCTGCCACAGCCCTGAAGGGATCATAACCCTCGTCTGCGAGCCTCCCTCTTGCCCTGCATGGTAACTCACCCCCATTACAGAGGAATGTCCATTCACGCAGGGCACCTCCATTATCCCCGAGCCGGAGAAAATGGGGCTGCTTTTAACAGCAAATTAGTGACTTGATAATGAGGTCACATGTGGTGTTGGCACACTGAGGCCATAAACAGATGCCTCTCCTGCACTTACTTCAGTCCCTGCAGCATTAGGACATCCCCCCCCTCATCTGGCTGCCACCAACACATCTTACATATAGTAACGCCAACAAGCCAAATGACCTTCTGAGTTTGCACATTTTAATGATTCCATCTCATCAAACACTGGCAAAGAGATTTTCACGTCTGCTGGTCAAGAAATATATATATATATATATATATATATATATATATATATATATATAGTGCACCGTGGGTAAATCAGTTTGGTGGGTGTGATGTTTTATTACTGTTGCATTATCTTAAACCACTGTACAGTTTCAACACGGTAGTACCACCAGGGGAATAGCTATACACCTGCACTGTTATTTTGACATTTTAGCACGGTAAAAGGTAAAAATGTCTGTACCTTTAACTGCAGCTGTGCTGAAAAATTTCTCTGAGCTGGCATCGGAGACCTGGAAAAGAGGAGATTGGAATTAAAAATATAACACAGTACTATATCATTTTCCAGCAGAATGTCCCACCCCGCTGCTAGAGCAACGACTGCTGACTGAGATAATATTAGGTTATGGTAAATAATTATTACACTTACGTAACCAAACTTTCCTTTTAAGGGTAAACCTTAATCCTGAATTCACCTTGCTAAGATTTATGATGTGGTTTAAATATGATTATATCTAATGATCTGTACTCTCAATTTTAACAATCTTCAAGATCAAAATGTAATTCATCTGAAGCCGAGCCAACATATCAACATGATCAACATGATCAACATGATCAACATATCAACATGATCAACATGATCAACATGATCAACATATCAACAGATCAACATATCAACATATCAACATGATCAACATATCAACATATCAACATATCAACATGATCAACATATCAACATATCAACATATCGACAAGATCTCCAGCAGCAGAGGGGAACTGAGCGTCATGCTCCAACCAGGCGGCCACTTGGTGGCGCTGTTGCTCCGTGCCAACAGCGCGCCTCGCGAGCCGTGGTGGGACTGAGACAGGACAACAAAGGCTCAGATAGGGGAAGACATGCTCTGTCTTTACCGACGTGGAAGTATTACAGAGTGACGACAGAAACAGAACAATACCCGCTGAGCTGCACGAGACTAACATTCATTTCAACATGTCCTCACCTCGGATATGGTTTATAATGCTAAATTACTAACCCTAACCAAAGAAGGGTTTAACGGGTAGCAGGGTTCCATTTCCTTGTGATATAAGGGCGTCCAGTGACAGCTGAGTATGCGACTCATAGCTGGTACCTCGACGTCTGTCTGTTATTAAGGCTGCAAGTATTGTAATAACACAAATACAACAACAAAAAGTGCTAATGAACATTTAAATGTATGTTGTCTTCTTGGTAGATGGGACACCTTGTCATGGAGCAGAGTCCCTCACTAATGCAACACTGACAGCATGTCAACAATGGACATGGTTATCAATCGGACCATTCTGCTCACGATCACACACAAATATGAATATCATAAGCGCCTCAGAGCCGGCGCACATACCTTTGATGTGGCAAGGTTACCAAGAAGGCAAATAAGTCGGATATTACTTTCTCGGTGTGGTAAATATGGCCGCGTCTCACATTCTGCTTTTCAAATCATATAATCCACACAAGAGGCGGCGAATCCACTCCGTTAGAATTGAGCACAGCCATGCGGAGAGAGAAATAGCCTTTCCAAGAAAAAGAAATAAAAATCCAAAGCCGACCACAAAGCTACTGCGCCTTGTGGACAAAGGGAACCATGTGTGTCTCCACGGAGCTTCTGCACGGCACGGAGGCGGCGACGGGAGGAACAAGCCCGGGATCCACCTCGCTCTCCTTCCTCGGGACACAATGTGATTTTGTGCACGAATATTCTCCTGTCGGAAATATCCGTCAACCAACAGGATCGGGGGGGGGGGGTGCTGTGGTAGGTGCGCGGAGAAGAGAATACGGAGATGAGAGAGAGAGCGACCGAGAGATGAGGAGAGAGAGAGATGAGGAGGGAGAGAGGAGATAGGGAGATAGGGAGGCGAGGGCTGGTCCGACGGAGCGAACCAATCCAACAAAGCGCGCGGCCGGTTTCCTCTCCTCTAGGGCAGAAGAGAGGCAGTGAGCAGAACTTACAAGGTATCAGACCGTCTGTCGGGTTCGTTGGTCAAGCTGCAGAGCCGGTATTTCCTCAGCGTGCTTCTCTTTGTGCAGGATCCCCGGGTTCGTGTTGGCAACACAAGAGCCTCCTGCACCATTCCGCTACCAAAGCCACCCTTAGGAATATATTCTCCTCTATTCATCCACATTTCGGCGCGGACTTGGTTCTTTGCCCCCTTTCTCCAGAGAAGTTTGCTGTCGCCTTCTGGAGTTATGATGCTGTGCGGATTCACGCTCGGCGGCTGGTCTCCTCCTACCCCCACTTCCTGATTTTCAGTGTGCGGGGTTGCCTTCCCGGCATTTGCGGAACTTTTTTTTCCCCGGATCAGGACTTAATTCAACCTCAGTCAAGCTTTTAGCACCACGGACCAACCACACGCAGGGGTTTAGGGTTAGGGGTTTTTTGGTTTTTTTCCGGTTTTCGTCGTTCTCCCCGGACAGTCTTCGTTTTGAGCTCGGTCTCTGCTAGACGGCGTCACCATCTGGGTTCCTTTTACTTTTCGCTGCTATTATATTATTATCTACAACTCGGCAGCGCAAAAGGATTTTCCCTTTTTTCCCTGAGAACGCACCGCGCACCGAGCAGCATAAGTAGAAGATTGAGAGAGTGAGACACCCGGTTTGAGATTGATTGCGTACGCCGTAGCTTTCTCCCCTTGATTTTCCCTCGATGAAGAACTTGATGACCTTCTTTTGAGCTGAGAGAAGTAATTTTGATGACCGATAGATTTCCCGATGAGCACCGCCGAGATTTCAGAGCTTAGATTAGCGAAGGGTAGGGAGAGATTTTGCCGGTGAATAGAGACGAGAATCTCGATTTGCGAGCGAACGACAGCGCATCTTTCTTTTCTTCCTTCTTTTCCCCCAAATGAGTACGGGAGGGCTGTCGACGCGAGAGAGCCCCAGATTTGCGTATTGCCAGCGAGAGCTCCGCGCCGAGAATGGCGATGAGCGCGTGCGACGAGATGTGCGCTCGCCGCGCCGGGTCCCTTTTTCGGTGGCTGGCTCACATGGGCGAGGGTTTTGTTCGCCCTGCCCCCCCCCCTGAATTGAGTTGTTAGTGTCTGTATTTTTGACCATGATTTTGCGAGCCCCCCTTTGACGATCCCTTTATCCTCGATTTGTGACGACGTACGTTATTTTCTCCGAAGTTTGTTTCCGGCGATGAGTACCCCCCGAGAGTGCCCCCCCCGAGAGAGCTTGATGACTGAGAGATTGATGTTTAATGGTCGAATAGTACTATTCTCTTCTTCTTCGTCACTTTATGATTTGTTTCCCCCTTCCTTTTTTTTCTTTTTCTAGTGTAGTTTTTTTGCCATGGATTGTAGCCCACTCTGAATCTTTCACATTAGTGCGTGTGTTTCTTGCTCTTCGATTGTCGTGGTTGCTTGTCTCGGGTGGTGGGGGGGGCCGGTTCCCGCCTTGTTTTTTTTTTTGGCCCCTCCCGCTTGCGGGGTGGGTGGTCCCGTTGGCGTGGTGCCCCCTTTGTTTTGGTCCTGTTTCGGGGTGTTCCGGTCCGGTGTGCTTTTGGTGTTCCCTTGGGGCTGTTGCCGTGGGGTGGTCGGGGTCCCCTGGGGGGGGTGGGCGGGGGGGTGGGCCCCCCCCCGGTACCGGTGGGGTTGTGCCCCCCCCCCCCCGGGGTGGGGGGGTTGGTTGGGTGGTTGGTTGGTTTGTGGGGCCGGGGTTATTGGGGGGTTACAAAAAACCGTCCTCTATGAGCAGCATGCACCGCGCAGCCACAGACTGGTCTTCCGTGGATCAACTCCCACTGCACTGGCTCCTGAAGGGTTTCCACCCTGAAAGACAACAAGCCCAGTCCACTGACCACTGACACAAATCATGACTACCCACGTTTGTAATTTTGTGATCACCTTTACCAAGATTTTTTCTTAGTTTGCCCACCAGGGTCACAAAAACAGCTGGTGCAGGACTGGCAGGACCTCGGCGTCCTGCACTGAGGGGCCTCCTACAGTTGTTTCCCAGTATTATGCCAGCATAGAGTGGTATTTAAAAGGGATCACACATATTTAAGGAGGAACACTATCCTGTTATAGATCACACTGCAGGCCGAAAGGTAACATAACCCAGCCACGAGAAGCAACAGCTCTCATCGTTCTTTGCCGTCGATCTCCTGCATATTGGGGCCAACAATAAATTCCCCTGAAGTCCATGCGGTACTATCTTGGAAAAATCTCTGTAATAGGGCAAACCCTTGCGGCATACTATAGTTTTGGCATAATGAGCATTAACCCCACTGTCTGGGAGCCTCCCCTTTTTCGTAGTGGCCCGGTGCAGTGGCCCGGGGCTGTACAGAGGGTGCCCTAACTAATGACGCTCGCGTGACTTGACAGTTCCCTCTTCAGCGCCGAGACAAACCACCGGCAGGAGGAAACAGAAGACTTAGATCACAGCTAACTTCCGTCCCTCTGGTAACAGAGAGCACCGCAGGGGGGCCGTTGGTGGGGTTTGGGGCAGGGTCAACCGCCCCGGGCTCTTAGGCCATCAGAGGCCCCTAAAACTTGAAGCATGGGACCCCCCCGTGGTGAACAATGGATACACAGTCACCTGTGAGCCCACAGTGAGTTGCCCATGTGGGGCCAAAACAAAAAAATGACATGTCAAACATTTGGCACCCCCCCCGAAACAGAATAATAATTGTCCCCCCCCCCATCTTTACACAGTCAGAAGATTACAATGGGCCTCCCATTGCCCTTTCGGCACAAGTTTGTGGCCACGATGTACACTCGTTGATAATACTAGAGACATAAAAAATAAAAGGGATCAGTACCATAAGGGCTCCAATGAGAGTGGGACGATATGGCGATCCCCTTTTAACCCACCCTAAAGGGCGCTCCCCCCCCCCCCCCCCTAAGTTCTTTTGGGTTAGGGCCAAACTTGTGAATTTGCGCCTTCCTATTCACAGTACAGACCCGGATTCTAGACTCCGCCCCCCCCCAAAGGTCCTTCTCTTAGGGCGCCACGTGGCTTCAATTATATCCGTGTGGGAGGTTCACACAAGAGGGTAGACCCCCTGCCATCCACCATTACAGTCTGCTTGCATCAGCATCTACAGTTACCGTTATTGTTTTGTTTCCACAGATGTTTCTTGTGATCAGTTGATGGTACGTTGAACATCACCTTTTCCACAGCTAATCTACACGAAGTTAACTCTGCATGGGACTAGCGGCTTTCCCTCCTGGTGCTTGAACTGTTGCTCATGGTATTTTTGTGGGGAAAAGGTGAGTAGAAAAATCGTACTCCGGATATTCGTAACACACTATTCGTGTATGTAGAGTGCCACTTTTGTGGTAATGTCATCTGTGGCCACAAACACTCCCACGTACAAATCCCAGACATCTTTGTAGAATCAGGGTTTAAAATTAGTTTGCAAATGGTGTAACAACTCTTGTGGCATTTTGGTACCGTAGAGTACTTATAGATCAAGATGGGGACCTGCCAGATCTAGCTAGTGTTGAAGCACCTCCGTTTCGGGGGTAGTCCTGGGGATTTTCAGAGCTTTTAGTGACGTATTGAGTCATAAATTTCACTCCTTCCTGGTTCCCATCCGATTTGTATTTGATTGTAAACTTATTTAACAGAGGTTCATGATTCGGTAAGGAGCGTTTTTTTTGTCCGTTGTATGTGGTCACGGGCTTCAAATTGGAAAAAACTCTAGCACTTCCTGGAGATTTGCCCCCCCTGGTCGTGGTTCGGCTTCAAAAGCTTTTCTATTGTGAATGTGGTTCTTTTGACTGGGCGCAAGTTCCCTATTCTTTGTACTGCGCCCTATTGTTATTTGCTGTATGTACTACAATACACCAGGGAAATATGGCTACCATGGCGATAGTGTTTGTGCGGGGAGGGGCTAATGTTTGTGACTCACCTTCTTTCCTCTCTGTCGAATTACAACTTACATCTAACACTTTTTTTTCAGTATGATGTTGTGACTGAATTACCTTCCTCCCCTACCCTTTTTTCCCCCTTCCCCGCGGATTTCCCTCGGAGACTCTCTCATCCCACCCCGCCCCCCTCTTTTTCCCCTAGTCCCCCTCGCTTCGCAAACGACCCCTGCAGATTCTTTATTTTTTATGATTCACGAGACGTCCCGATCTTGTTCTCCATTTAACCCCCAATCCCCTTTTTTTGACCCCTCTTCTCTCCGGCA
>NC_045745.1:6447345-6473840 GCF_008692095.1 Etheostoma spectabile | reverse complement strand
GGCTTCTTGAAGGATCCGGGTCGTGGGCAACAGAGCCTCTCCCCATCCGCTACCAGGCACCAGACTAACTCCCATTCATCCAGCGACTGGCTGCCTGAGAGCTGCTGCTGCTGGATTCACGCTCGGGTCCTCCCACTTCCTGATTTTCAGGCGGACTTGAATTCAACCTCAGTCAAGCTTCTTCACAAGACCAACACACGCAGGGGTTTGGGGTTCTGGACAGCTTGGAGCTCGGCTGTAGAGGCGCACATCTGGGCTTTTACCTTTTGCGTAAATGGCGCGCAAAAGGAGAGAACGCAGCGCACCAGAGCCAGATAAGAGGAAGAGAGAGAGAGAGAAGAAGAGAAGGGAGGGAGAGAGAGAAGAAGAGAAGGGAGGGAGAGAGAGAGAGAGAGAAGAAGGGAGAGAGAGAGAGAGAAGAAGAAGGGAGGGAGAGAGAGAGAGAAGGTAGAAAGATATTCTTTCTTCCAGTCTTTACTGAGTGAGATGATGTCAGCCCCTACTGAATCCCCAGTAGGGTGCTGCTTCTATCGGGGGGGGGGGGGGGGGGGGGGTTACAAAACGCTCCTCTATGAGCAGCATGCACCGCGCAGCCCACAGACTGGTCTTCCTGTTGGATCAACTCCCACTGCACTGGCCTGAAGGGTTTCCACCCTGAAAGACCTAACAAGCCACGTCCACTGACCACTGACACAAATCATGACTACCACGTTTGTAATTTTGTGATCACTTTACCAAGATTTTTTTTTCTTAGTTTGCCCACCCAGGGTCACAAAAACAGCTGTGCAGGACCTGGCAGGACTCGGCGTCCTGCACTGAGGGGCCTCCTACAGTTGTTTCCCAGTATTAATGCCATAGAGTGTGTATTTAAAAGGGATCACACATATTTAAGGAGGAACACTATCCTGTTAAGATTCACACTGCAGGCCTGAAAGTAACATTAACCCGAGAAGCAACAGCTCTCATCGTTCTTTGCCTCGATCTCTCATATTGGGCAAATCCTGATCCAATGCTGGACATTCTTGGAAAATCCTCTTAATAGTGCAAACCCTTGCATACTATAGTTTTGGCTAATGAGCATTAACCCACTGTCTGGGAGGTGGTCAGTGGCTGTACGATGCCAAGTCCTTCCTTGACAGTTCAGCCCAAGCAACCACAGAGCAGGAAACAGACTTAGCTCACAGCTAATCCGTCCCTCGGTAACAGAGAGACCGAGGGTCCGTTGGTGGGCTGGGGCAGGCCATACAAACTTGAAGTCATGGGAAATGGGATACACAGTCACCTGTGATCCAGAGTGGCAAAACAAAACCTGACATGTCAACATTTGGCAGAAAATAACGTATCCCCATCAAGATACAATGGGCTTGGCACAACTGTTTGTGGATACACTGTTGACATACAGAACAAAAAATGTGAAGTACCATCAGGGGGTGGGAGGGATTGGCCTCAGGTGGCACTTGGTTCAAGTACAGAGGATAAAGGCGGTGGTCACAAGGGAGCCTGCATCACCATGTGCTCATCAAGTTAGATGTTTCACAGATGTATACATTGTGGATTGAACAACTTCAACTAATAAAGAACTTAACCTCTGGCTTACTGTTGCTCATAGGCTGTGGGAAAACGTCTCTGATAACTACATTATGTAGAGTGCCACGGTTCATGCAACCGAAACGCAGTAGATCATGTCTAAAATTAGTTGCAAATGTACCAACTGTGGGTACATGTAATTAGATCAAAGGGATTCTTATATTTGGAAGCGGTGATTGTGATGAAACATTAAGAGCGTGTCGTGGTTCGGCTTCAAAAGCATGACATGGCTGGCTTCAAGATACTGTATGTATTTATACAACTACCAGAAAATGGCTACCAGTTGTTGTCAGGGGCCTGTGCAAGAGCAGCTATGAACGAGCCGCTGTTCTCCATTTTAAATGGTCATTATCAGATTTGAGAGAACCGCAAGTCTGGGATTACAGCCACACTGCCAAAGAATCGGCGTCCGGATCTCTCACAGCACATTCTTTTTAATTCAAATGCACCGATGACAGAGATGAACTCATAAAAAAAGAGAGAGAACCCTGCACAGCTTCTCGTAGAAAAGCATCGTCTGTGCAAGAGAATGAAGCAGCGAGATCAAACACCATGCCTTGATGTGTGCTATGTCTCTCAGTAATTGCTGTCTGGGCACGTAAATTCTGTCTATAGACCATCAGCCTCACACTGACATTTTGTCATCTTTTATTCTTTTTTTTGGACGCTGATTCTCCACTTCAAAGAAACCAGAGGCATGTTTGTCTCTCCCCACACAGCCATGGTTTAATTTTACAGGAACTCTCTCCTCGATTACAATCACAGGGGACCGGCTGGCTTTTATGAGCCTTCCTGCCATTATGCCAAATCTAGCCTCGTTTAAAATATTACTGGTAAGTGTAACATGAGTAGTGGCAATGTAATATGTTAAAAGCTCTTATTACGTGTGTCTGTTGACTCAGAGCACTGTCTTTGCTTTACAGAGGCTGAAAAAGTCTCATGATTCAAACAAGGATAGGACGCGGAGGCCAGGAAAGGGAAAGGGAATGTTCTGAATGACACTGAACAGGGTTGTCACAAGTGGTGAACAGCAGTGGTCTCAGGTGGGGGGGTAGTTCACAGAGCCAGACAAAGCCCTACAGCGTACTGAGGGGAACAAGGATGTGTGTACCAAGCATCATGGTGAGTCATGGTGAAGGGCCTTTTCACTCAAAACCACCAATGTGAACCTCATGGTGGCGGTAGGGAAACATCAGGGGGGGGGTCCACCAAAATCATTGTGATTAATCTTCTGGGGACCACAAATATCTGTAATAAATGTCAGGGCAATCCCTTCAAGAGTTGTTGAGACATTTCACTAAAATATAAATTCAGTCAACCACATCAAATTCAATACGTGTTAAAATATGACATTCTGGACCAAAGTGGGGGGGGCCGACGGATCGACAAACCAAAATTGTCACACTGCTGGTGTAGCTTAAATGAGTTATGGAAGTTATACAGATAAAATAGTAAGAATTTACAGATACATCCAAAGTCTTTTAAATGTCTTCTATCATTCATATTGCATTATTTTTCCATATTGTTAAACACCAGACACATCATGTGATCTAACACCTTAAAGACTTGGTCATAATATGGTTACATAATGAGCACTTAGAAAAACATATATAATTTAGATAAGTTTCATGTGGGAATTTTAGCACAAGTACAAGTAGTAGTAAATATAATAACTGGCAGCATATCCCAGGCAAGCAAACAGTGAAAGATCATGTTTCATTATGGGTCAGTAGAAATTTACACACAATACTCGGACTATTGGAATTCACAAAATAATGCTGGATAGAAAAAACAGCTGTTTTACATTAAAAAAAAATAAAAGCGGTTTTACATAGATTGAAATCTCCTCAGAGGGCTTGGGATTGGATCACACCCTCCGTGGTGCTGAAAACATGCAAAATGTTGCAGTGCAATCTAAGAACTATGAAATATTTCTAATTGCACACACATGAACCCACTCACTTCTCCTCTCCTCAGAGCCTTTAAAGGGGGGAGTGAGTTTTTTTATTTTGAGGATGTTTTTTGAAATTATTATTATTTTTTTACAGTCATTACATCCAACCTTATCTCTCAGAGCCTGCGCCTGCTTGTCAATGACAAATGGCTCTAATTCTCCCCCCCCCCCCCCCCCCAACGAGCAGCACTGACAGGCCTTCTTCCCAATTCTCAGACACGTAGCCAGACAAAATTAATCTGTCACAATGCTAGTATTAATTGTGGGGATGACACCACGCTGGCATGCAAACACACCAACGTACAAACACACCACACACCACACACACACACCACACACACACACACACACACACACACCACACACACCACACACAAACACACACACACACACACACACAGACAAAGACAATGTACCAACATAAAAACCATTACACAAACTGGGACATCATAGCATGCCAAAGCGTGGAGAAAACCTCTGGAAAGGCTGACAGTGGGTTCATTTAAATGGAATCAATCAAAATCCTGACAGAGAATGAGAGATTAAGGACTTGAGAATTCCATCAACAATGCCGCATAACATGCTTTTCAATATTAAACCTGTAAATAACAATGGCAAATATGAATCTCTACTTTGCATATCTCTGCCCACTCATTTCACCCAGTGCACAGCACACAGGAAGTGATTGGCATTCTGGGATCATTTCGGAAGATTGACGGTCGCAGGGATGAAAGCGTCTATCTGATCCGATGACGATACCTCTAAAAGCAGATCCTTTCTGTTATAATAAAGCTTCCTGAGCCGAGAGATATGAAACTCACATCATATGTCAGCCGGGGAAGCAGCGGAAAAGCACTCCTTCCGGTTGTTAAAAGCCTGTAGAGACTATGTTATCTGCTTATCTCCCCCTGGTCTCTGGAAGCAGGCCGGGGCCATACAAGTTCTTGATAAATGGCCTGATCAATGGCAGGCATTATCTGGATCTGGTGGGCAATAATCAGATCCAGTTGACATTGTGGGCGCATAAATAACCGGCCTGTCAGCGGGAACAGACCTACTTCACCGGCCATCCGTCTCATGTCGTTGCCGTGGGACTCTCTTTGGAAAACAATGCAGACAAGAAAATTGGTTTAACCTTCCCTGCCTCAAATGCTTTAGTTACATCCCTAATGCAACCCCCCACCCCCCCCACTACTATGCCCAGTCACGAGAGAAATGGAGACCCTTTTGCCTAAATTACAGACATTGCCGTGGAATGTGGGCTGTGGACTGCGATGCTGTGGATAATTTCAGACCAGTCAATCACTCCCTCTCCTTCCAACAGAAAGGAGCATGTGTTCTCCCCGCCTCAAAACACACACGAAGCACGAACGCACACACACACACACACACACACACACACACACGCACACACGCACGCACGCACACACACACGCACTGCGTTTAAGGCATGTTTCACCTATAACCTTTTTATTGGACATGAATATAATTACAAATTCCCAAATCCAAAGTCAAATTATTTTAAAGGCTTTCTTCTTATTTATAGCCCTGTCACTTAGTGTTTACATTGAGATTTAAAGGAATGAGAAAATCAATTGTTTCAGCCTTTGAACCATGTGAAGTCTGAATTTCAGCGTGCTGTATTTTAAGAGATTATTTGTTTGTGACGTTAACTTTCATCTCTACATTACATCACTGTCCATGTAAACCAAATTCAGTGATGCTTGTTATACAAATGCATTGATGGGCTTATTTAATATAACCTCAACAAGCTGCAGTGTCATTTGAACTCAATGACAAAAAGGAGGATTATAAACCTCGTTTAATTTGACCCCAATTTTCTCTCTGAAGCTTTACAGAGGAGCCATATCCCAGACAGACAAAACATTCCTAACCCGCCGCATGACGAACCCCCAGCTTTAATTTTTCTCCCTAATCTGCATGTCTTTATATTTGCGGAGACCCAGCAGACATCTACAACCAAAGAGCCGTGGCGCTGGAACCCCCCATGAGGCCTCGACTTAATACTAAGCAAGAGCAACTGCGCTGGCAGGGATAATATTTTCCCTTTTTGTTTCTTTCTTCTTAGTGGCGCAATGGGAGCGAGGAGACAAGGGGAGGCAGCGAGATAAAGTAGGAAGAACTATAGAGGAAGAGAGTGGGAGAAGAAAACAAAACAGGAGGAGACGGGGAGAGACAGACAAGACGAAGAGGGGGAAGGCACCGAACAGGGAGGGGAGAGAAACAGCCTGCTGTGTTTTTTAAAAGAAATGAGTACAGGAAAGCACTGAGGAAATCACCACTAAGGCATTGTATTAAAACCTGTCTGACCCTCTCCAGACCCCCCGAGCGATTCGCCAGGCTGGAGGAGTATTAGGCCTCTGAAACGCTCCGTCAAGACCATTCTGTCAGGCACCAATGGAGACAGCCTTAGTCACCCCCCCGCACCCCCCCACTTCACTCAAACAAGCCTCTCCCAGGCTCTTTCTGTGCTCAAGAGCCCAGGAGTGAGGGCCTGATTATAGGCTCTCTGGGGGGACACAAGATGGGCCACGAACATCAAAAGCTAGCAGGGTGACAGACGCAGCAGGGCGGTCTCCGCCCACCCCAGCCTTCCCTTTTTGCCGCTGTCCGTCTCCCTCCTTCTCATCCCAGGCCCCTCTGGCCATTGAGGGGTTTCTAATTGCATTTTGCAAGACCTGAGCTAAATAAGGTTGTTGTTCTGCACAGTAGCCTCCATGTTGGGGGGCCGGACGATAGGAGGGAGAGAAATGGGCAGTTTAGGTCACTCTGAGACAAAAAAATTACACAAGGCGAACATGAGATGCTTGCCACGTCACAAGTGAGGGAGAAGACCAGCGACCCATCCCAATGAAAATAGAATGCTGATTTGGTTTATAGTTAACAGGTGATCCGTGCTGTGCTCTGCAAAAAAAGCTGAATGCCAGGAGCCTTCCATACTTTGAGTATCTTTGTGTGAAAGGAGGCCTTATGGTTGTGGTTGGAGAAGCGTGTATGTGTGAGCATTTGTGCTGTCAGGATCTGAGTGTCTATCATGCAACAGTGTTTCAACATGTCCGACTCCACTGAGACAGCGCTGGGAAATCCTCCCTGACCTCGTTGCCCCTCTGCTTCTCATCTCCCCCTCTGTGTAGCACTAGAACATGGGAGAATGGTTGAACAAGAGGAAGACTGACTGAAATTGCTCCCGTCTCCAAACACAGCACTCACATGGACACACTGTGAGTGCTGTGTTTGGAGACATCTGTGAGTCCCCTCCTTTCCCCTGGCCGAGTCCATGCAGCAGAAAAGTGAGCTGCTGGTTTGTAACCTACATGTGGAACTGGTTGAGGGCCAGAGACTGGGGCCATGACTGGCCCACAGGGGGTCTGTCTGTTGACAAGAACGGGAGGCCTCTTCTGCTTTGAAGCCCTGTATATTTAAATATTTCATGACCCCCTCCTCTCAAGCCCCTTTTATCATATTTGCGCTCTGGCTCGTGGCTGCCTTTCATTAATAGCACAGCGAGAGGCGTTAGTGTCGATCTAATGCCCCCATCAGCGAGGCAGATCTGAGGGAGCCTCTCCCATACTTGGGCCCTTTTGGCTCTCTGCATATCTGCAAGACGATCTCGTTAAACGCTAGTAACAATTACACCAATTACAGATAAGCCTAAGTGTGTCAAAGCCACAACATGATGTTTACAATGATTAGCATGCGGCCTTATCAGCAGGGATGGCAATCAACGCTCGTGCCTGGTGCTTCACAAGATCACAGGGCTCTTCATCTGTCACTATCGATAAAAAGGCCACCGGGTGCAGTCAGACCTGAGTGTAGCTGTCATGTTTGGCACCGGATCACGCTGCTGGTACCCAGCCCCAGTTAAAGTAAACCAGGTTTGACAGAAGACGTTACAAGATGTCACAGGAACAGAGCAATGATATCACAAGGCTCGAGCTAACTTTTTTCCCCAGAGGAGCATTTGTGCAAGTTGAAAAATGTAGGGAGTGCATAAAGAACTTTAGGGGCACAATGAAAATGTTGTATACTACTTATAATGCATAAATAAGTTACTAAAATATCTCTATATATCCATAAAATGACATTCCAATATACCAGATCTATTCACCCACCCCTAATTCACATACGTATGTGCTCCTTAATTGCAAGTGCTCGCATCTGTATGAATGAAAGAACATCACAGCTCGCCACACCCTTATTTCTGTTGATTATCGCCAAGGCATCACAGAGAAACCCTCTTAGGATCTCACTGAAGCACACATGACGCTACAATCCTGGTTATCAAATCAGCAGAACGATGTGTGTTTCCAGCAACGAAGTGGAGCGCAGCGTGGGCCAGTAGATTTCCACGAGGGCGCGTGCTGGCATGGTGCAGGGCACCAGTCTGGAAATGTGTGTCTGAGGCTGGTGACCATGACATAAGGCCCCGCTTGTCTGCTTGTAATAGAGATGCCTTTGAGAACGGCCTCCATCTGCCCGCGGGACACATTCCACGCTTTCCTCCATAAACTCTGGGTCCTAAATGTGCACACTGTGAGGCTGCCCCGCTGGCTGCCTGACAACAGCATATTCACCGTGGGGTTATTTGCGTGGACCCAGGCTCCCAGGGCGCAGATACAGGGTGTTCTCTCTCTGGAAGTGTTTGTGATCCTTTGTGAACGGGGGTGTGGTTTGTGTTTATGTAATTGTACTAAATGGTCCACCTTAAGAGTATGTTTTTGCAATTAAAGCGTCATCAGGACAGGCATAAAGAGGTGCCAGTGTTTGTGTGTCAAAAGAGTGATGTGGACTTCAGCATGTGTGTGATGTTGTGTTTGTGGCCTGGTGTCAGGCAGGGCCACAGGGGACTATTAGGGGCCACCCAGGCAACAGCCAGCGCTAAGCCTAATCATCAGTGCCTGTCTCAGCTGGGCTTATCATGTAGTGTGTTTACCAACACCAAGCTTCACGATGATCTGGGACAACTGGCTGTCTCTCTCTGTCTCTATGTCTCTCGCTGACACACACTCACAAACGCACACAGCCTGCAAGAGGATTTGCACTAGCAACAGGGACTGGCTGCGTTGCTTATCCAGAGAGAAAGCTGCGCTGTGGCTCAGCCTTTGCTGAGTCCACTGACATAAGACTAAACAGTTTGTTTTATACTATGATATAGTAGTATACTAGTATACTATAATATACTAGTGATATTTAGAATGCACTTCAAGATTTTGGTCTTAACTTTTAGAGCCCTACAAGGACAGGCACCCCCATACATCTCTGACCTGATACAGCTGCGTACATCCTCACGTAGTCTGAGATCAACAGGCCAGAGACTATTAGTTGCCCCCCTTACACATTTTAAAACTAGGGGGGGACCGTTCATTTCAGGTTGTTGCACCTAGGTTATGGAACGCTTTGCCTCCTTCCATGCGCTGCTTAGATTGTGTGGAAAATTTTAAAACTCAGTTGAAAACTCTGCTTTTTAAAGAGGCTTTTAACTAGATTGTAGGGTGGTTAGGCTGGTCTTATGTGTACGTGTTGTTATTCTTTTGTTTTTGTGATGTATTGTATTTATGAGAGTTGTTAAATGTTTTCTTTTGTTGTGAAGCACTTTGTGATCTTCATCTGAGAAAAGTGCTATACAAATAAATTTTACTTACTACGTACTTACTTACTTACTATACTAAAGTTTTTAATTCACTTTGGCTGAAAGAACAATACTGTGGTCCACATTGATCAGACAACTTTAGGCTCCATGTTAACATGTTTAACACGCTCTAAACTCCACAGTAAAACAGCAAACCCTTACTCCCACTGTAACTAGACTGATTAGTTGAAATAATTCAGCATGTTATTTATGTATGTACAGAAACTTTGCACGATGAAAGACATCATATCAAGCTTCTAACTCACTGTCGGTTTTTATTGTGTCGTCATTTGAAAGCCTGTTTGCAAGCTTCGACAATAAGGTTTTTATGGGCACTGTTAATAGAAGCAGACCGGCTGTGTTTTCCTACTGATTAGTCTGCTCCGATGGCCAGATTGTTACGTGTTAACAGGGGGCGGTTGGCTGTCCGGTCTTGAGGAAGCAATTTGGACCGAGTTCACTGACTCTCTGACCAAGGATATAAGAGGAGCGTCTTTTAGTCACGCTCGATGGAGTCCAGGCTCTGCCTCCACTAAAGCCTCTGGTCTGCAGGGGAATCTAACAGGGCCATCGCTCCAGGCACAATAACACCTGACAATGCCCAGGACTTCACACATGGAGGGGAACACCTACAGCACATACATGACATACCAACCAGCGGGTTCTCCTATGCAGAGCCACACGCTGTCAATCTGCATGTACAGTAGCACTGACAATATACACAACTGACACATGTGATACGCAATTAATCACACTATCACAAACACACACATTGTCTGCCTGCGGGAGGTGTCCTCCTGAGACCCCTGAGGAGACAGATGTGTCAAAACAACATATTGGTTTCGCTCCTATTTGCTGTGGTGTTGCTTTGTTCCTTTACCCTAAAAAAAGATACATTGGATCTGATTTGCTCTGCATTCTGCTGATGCATTTTTCACGAGTTACTCTGAAACCACCATGTACCTTGACATTACAAAGCAATTTAGCACACTCAGGATTAAAAGCACATGTTAAATTGAAGGCTACACTTGGCGTGGGCATGAAAAATTAAGTGGCTCCTTATATTAACCGGGTTGAGCGTGGCATACAGCATTTAGACAGATGAAACGGAATCTTTTAGCATTACTAATTCACCAGGAAAGCTGTGGTTGAGACGTCGTGCACGACTCCACGGTTACACTGCTGAATACAAACATTAGCCGGCTTGTGGTTGAAGCTGTGCTCTGTCTTGTGAAAAGTGTGAATACCAAGTTGGATGTCTATCTGCAGGGATTGTTAAATGTAACCTACTTTGCTCAGTTCTCTTTCATTTCAATTAAGCTGTACTTCTTTTGTTTCCTTAGACAAGCTGTGAACTGTCCTTCAACCCTTATTCTACAAATTCACATACCGTCTATACTTTTATACTTTGCTGACAGAAGAAGAAAAACACTCATATTCTACTATCAACACCTGTGATCTCCTTCCAAACTGATTTGAACCACAGCAGGGTGAAGGGCTTTTGTGAGACCTGTTTAAAAATGAATGAAGGAGTGGTGGGCCTGTGGGAAAAGCAGACTACACACCCCTGTTTAAATCGGCCCTGATTTCCTCTCACTACACGGAGAAAGCGATGGAAAAGAGCAGATGAAAAGAGCAGGATGGACACCCGTTTAGTGGACCGTGGCCCCACTTAAACATAATGATGGATGCTAATGATGCCCATAATGACCGTTTCTAAAATGGTGATAATTACAATTCTTTTATAGCTCTTTAACCGCAGCCGATCTTCATAATGATTGTCAGAGTGATAAACAGGGATTGCCAGAGTTTGACCTTTCAGAACACATAAAGCACTCCGAGACGAAGCGAGTGCTTGTAACTAGGGAAACGCAATAAATCGGCGATGTTATTGTCATCACGATATCAACTTGCACATTGCGAAAGACACAAAGGAATATTTTTGGTAGTTGAAAGAGATAAACAGTAGAAAACTGCACTTTAAAGTGTAACTATCCTTCTTTTTTTAAATGGTGCTTGTTGTGGTCAGTTCAATGTTAAATTTGTTCAGAAGAGGAATGTTGAAAATTATTTCCCTTCAGTTTTTTTAATTCTACAAGCAATTTGTTGTGTTTTAGCAATATTCTGAATGCAGAAAAAAGGCAGAACTGAGTACAATTTAATATCTGTTTATTGAAAGTAATATTGTTATCGCTATATTCAACAACGTTGTGGCATTTTTTCCTCATATCGTGCACCCCTACTTGTAACAATTACTCTAAATAGTGAGAAAAGTCATCTACAGATGCTTGTATATAACCTCATTACATAATCCAATAGGACTGATAGAACATTATGTCAGACATACATGCACCTACATCTTATGGACAGCAGGGGAAACAAGCTGTACAAGCACAACAATGATTCTACAAGACCAGTAAAACTAAATGTCAGTTCAGTCAGAACTACCTCCAATGTAGTAGATTTTGTAAATAACAGAAGAATCTGCACAGGGAGCAAATCTAGCCAAGACCTGATACCCATGTCCACTCTCCCCCCATCCAGCCCAGTGCTGGAATGCTGGCTGGCTCCACTGTTACATGGCCCAGATTACACCTGTCTTATACCAAATGCCTGATAATGCAATCAAGCAGCTTTGAAGCTTGGTGAATCTCCAGTGCCTGTTGTATTGAGGGGAAAATGAAACCGCTCCCTCAGTGTCTGCCTAACCCTCTGATGAGACCTCCATCAGAGACAGACAGACAGAGAAAGAGCATTTCAAATGAACTCATCCATCTTCAGCCATGGGCCCAAACAGGCTGAGGGGGGCAGAGCAGAACACCACTTTTAGAACCACACATGGCTGTGGGTGGGATCTTAAGAAATTTGGGGTTTTCTTTGTCATTACTGGGATAGAAAGTTTGTTAGAGGTTTCCAAGTATCCAAGTCAATACTATTTCTAGGTGTTTCAGGTCCAGACGGCATTTCGGCTAATCTCTAAAAAGCTAATAAAAAGCTGATTTGTTTCGCCAGGATGATAGCCAATGGGTTCTGAGATTGAATTTCATCCAATGCGTTCCACCTCTTTTGCTCTCCACACAGACTGTTTACCAGCATGCAACAAAAGCCTGCTCAAACGTGATTGGTCAGTACTAATGGGATTACAAACGGACTACAAACAGAAACCAGAACACCTCTGATATCAAAATCTGCCTACTGTTCATAGAGATTAAAAGTAACTAACAGCCAATTAACCTAGTGTTAGTCTATTCTACATGGAAAAGACGAGGTGGCTTATCAACTAGGGAGCTCGTACAAACTAATCGAAGAATCCATATGATGAGGTCTATATTGCACTGGAAGATTGTAGAACATTTTCAACATGCAGTGTGTGCCCATTTGAGGGCTACTGCCGTGTCTTTATGAGCTCATGTTACTCAGAGAGAAAGATGGAGGTGACTGCTGCCTTCTGCCTGCAGCTCAAACTGCCAGCTACAGTCATAACCACTGATCATGGGACAGATCTGTGCATCCACCATCTAGACTTCATCACTCATCACTCTCCACCTCCTTAATGCAACATACTCAGTGGCTCTGATGCCCCGTCCTTCCAAGAGAATACTCATTTGATTGCATGAATAACTCTCAGTCTGCACTTGACCTCGTCTTTCATCTGAACTAGTCTGGAAATAAAGATGTACGCTTTATGGGCAGCAATGGGCACAGTAGATTTCACCAAGAAGACCATTTGGGATTTTAGAAATAACGATTCCTAATGGGAAATATACAACTTCCAGGTTTCACATTTGAAATTATTATTATGGGGCATGTGGAGGCGAGTGACCGAGCGCTTCATATGAGCAATGTGGTTTTTTTGTAGCCATAGCTGGAGAGGGAGAGCAGAGCAAGAGGTCGGCTAGGGTGCATTAAACATGTTAAAGGTCCGTGTTGGGAAACAAATATGAGCCAGCCCAAGTGCGTGATGCCTTCAGGTGGCGGTTTCACCTCATCAGAAGCACTAACTGATCTGTCCTGTTTACGTTTAAAGCAACTGATTGCCTTAAAGAATCTAAGTAAATGTTAACGAAGAAACTAATCTGTTTGAGTGAAATTAACTTGAATGCTATAGATTGAAAGTAACAAATTCAGTTTGCAACACTAAAAAAGCCAAATTATTTCTACTTAAAGTATGCAGTAAAATAATCTTTTTGCCCCACTATTGAACTCATCATTTTAAGTTATAATTTTCCACTTAGAATTTATTATTCATTTATACCAAATTATACAGAAATTTCAGCTCCAGGGAACATAAAGGTTTATCTTACTTAAGTTTAATACCTAAGTTATGACAACTCAAAATGTGCATTGTGCACTACAACTCACAAAATGCAGTACATTTATTTACATTTTTGGTCCACATTTGTCCAATAATGGTGAAAAAAGTTATATATATATATTTGGGCTTGTCCAGACAACTTACCCACTTCTGATGCGGTCTTTAGTGATATGGACTGATAATGTATGAAATGGTGAAGACAGCATGGTTGTTTTCATTGTCATAAAACAAGCCCCGATCATGCCCAGATAAGTTGAGTGAAATGCCAGTTTGAAGCTGGCAGGACTGCAGTGCTGATGAGGGGATGTGATCCTGGCCAAAAACCCATGCATTTGAAGCCCACTCCAGCCAGCGTTACTTCATGATTAACGGCTGACGTGCTTTCCCAAACAGAGAACGGCTGTGTGGATAATAACCATGCCAACCAGACTGCAGCTACAACATCTCAGAAAACAGCAATATGGCACTTAATTTAATGAATTTACTGTTTATTAGACCACAAATGAGAGTCTCTCTCCCACTCGTCTCCTTCAGCGAGGTGGCTGTTTGGTTGCTGCTGGCCTTTCAGACAAAATATGGTTTGTGGTTCTCTGGCCGCCCAAAGTTCAACCAAGTCAGGTCTTTAGACACGGCGGCAGCGCAAGCTTGATGGCGGCTCGCTACTGCACGCTACACGCTACTGCTGGTGCTACGCTACACGCTACTGCTGGCTGCACGCTACATGCTACTGCTGGCTGCACGCTACTGCTGGCTGCACGCTACACGCTACTGCTGGCTGCACGCTACTGCTGGCTGCACGCTACACCTACTCGCCGCTGCACGCTCACCTACTGCCTGCTTGCCGGCTACTGCCGCTGCACGCTACTTGCCGGCTGCAGCACCGCTACTGCCGCTGCACGCTACACGATACTGCCGGCTGCACGATACACGCTACTGCGGCTGGCACGCTACACGCTCCGGTGCCACGCTACACGCTACACTGCCTACCGCCGGCTGCACGCTACTGTCGGCTGCACGCTACTGTCGGCTGCACGCTACTACTGGCTGCACGCTACTGCCGGCTGCACGCTACACGCTACTGCCGGCTGCACGCTACACCGCTACACGCTACACGCTACTGTCGGCTGCACGCTACTGCTGGCTGCACGCTAATGCCGGCTGCACGCTACTGCCGGCGGCACGCTACACGCTACTGCCGGCTGCACGCTACTGCCGGCTGCACGCTAATGTCGGCTGCACGCTAATGCCGGCTGCACGCTAATGCCGGCTGCACGCTAATGCCGGCTGCACGCTACTGCCGGCTGCACGCTACTGCCGGCTGCACGCTAATGTCGGCTGCACGCTACTGCCGGCGGCACGCTACGCGCTACTGCCGGCTAAAGTGTACCTTCTACAGTGTATATACATCGTGTATATAATGGATTTACAATCTATTATCTAAAGCCTTATTTTGTTTAGGTACAGCCAGTATTGTCTCATTTTTTATTGCTAGGATGCTAACAGCTTATTTTCCCTCAGCCCAGATCACAACTTGAAGGTGGATGTCTCCATCACTTCCCCGATCTCATCTTTATCTCAGCTTAATGAAAACCAGGTAGATACAACAGCCCAGTCCGCTCACATCATGAGCCATGGCCCTCCGCTACAGTAACTCTCTTTGCCTGCCTGCCTGCTCGCCCGCCCGCCCTGTAACGTCTGCCTGTAATGTCGGCCTGCCTGTCTGTAAGGTCTGCCTGTAATGTCTGCCTGCCTGCCTGCCTGCCTGCCTGCCTGCCTGTAATGTCTGCCTGTAATGTCTGCCTGCCTGTAATGTCTGCCTGCTGTATGTCTGCCTGATATGTCGCCTGGCCTGCCTTCTGCCTGCCTTAAGTCTGCTTAATGTCGCTTAATGTTGCCTGTAATGTCGCCTGAATTCTTCCTTTATGTCTGCCTGCTGTAATGTTCCTGCCTGTAATGTCTGCCTAATGTTCTGCCTGCCTGTAATGTCTGCCTGTAGAAGTCGGCCTGTAATGTCTGCCGTCCTGCCTGTAATGTCTGCCTGCCTGCCTGCCCGCCTGTCTGCCCGCCTGCCTGCCTGTAATGTCTGCCTGTAATGTCTGCCTGCCTGCCTGCCCGCCTGCCTGCCTGGCCTGCCTGCCTGCCTGCCTCTCTCTCTCTCTCTCTCTCTCTCCATCCATCCGGCTGATGATTCATGACTGCTGATCGATGGCAGCTCCTGTGTCATTTCTAACAACTGTTAACTTGTGATTATTTTGCTGACACCTGACAGGAGGCAGCCCCCGGGGGAGGAGGAATTTGGACGTGGAAGAGCAAGGAGGACGCTGGCTGCCTCCCACATGAAAAGCCAAGAACAAAGCTGGCAGTCTGCCCTTCAACAGAATCAAATGTTTGACCTCAAACACCCACTGAATACAGAGCTAATGGCCGTCTACTCATTAGCGCTGCCCAAGTGAATGTACAACTCCTACTGGGGGCAGATGAGGTGGGAAATACAGAATAGTGGAATATCCTAATGCAGGAAGAAACCATATCCCACTCTCTCACACACACACACACACGCACACGCACGCATGGAGCCACTTTATATGAGTGATATGACTGATTAATGAAGGCTTTAATCATTAAAGAAGACCAGGGTAGGTCTTGTTGACTGCCCAAACCTACGTGTAATTGAATGTTATGGTTATTATGTCATCTTTTCTTGATTTTTTTGATAAAAGATTGGGGGTTCTGGGGGGAGGAGATGTGTTCATGTTGTAAATTGTATATTTTGTTCCTATGAAAAAGGCCTAGCATGCTTTTGGATCAGAATTAAGCCTTTTGAAACATACTTACATTACCTAATTCATCATACTAACCTACCCGATAATTACATTCCCAGCAACATGACGTTTGGTGATTATATTTTATTTCCTGTTGTTGTTTTTTAGACTCATACTTAGTTTTTCACAATATGTATGTCCTATTTCAGATTCAGTTATGTAAATCGGTTTTCTTAGCTTGTCATCTTGATTGTAATGTTTCTTTGTTTGTGTTCTGCTTCGTTTTGCTTTGTTTTGGGATGAAAATGGTTTTATTCCCCTCAGGATAGACTCATCAGCGCAGCAACAATTCACAAGTTGCATAGTGTCTGTGTTTTTTTTTTTCCTCATCGAATTTCTTTTATCATTTTGATTCTGTTTTATCTCTCTGCAATTGAACAAAAAATGAATTATGCATGTGCTGCAATCAGAAACTGTTTAAAGATTAGGTACATGAAAGGCATATAATATCATAAAGCGGCCTAGAAACAAGTATGACCATGGCAAGGGTTCTGAAATAATCATTCTTTCTAATTTTACAATCATTTTTAAAATACAAACAGAGCAGGCCAACAGGTGTCACACATATAGCGCTCTACTACAAGCAGAGGGGCTCATACTACACTACTACACATGCAGCTATCATTTCTTCACACAAAGCCACTGCATACTGTGCATACCTTACAATAACCACAGCACTTTAAACATCATACAGTACTAAAGCTGCTTTACTCCTATCCTGTCTCAGATGTTTAGGCTAGGTGAAGTCAATACAACACCAGTCCAGCTCCAACACTCTCTTAATTAAGACTAAAACAGTAGTACGGTTTTGAAGGGTTTGGTAACCCTGCAGCTCCATCACATAAAACAGAGTTGCTTTGTAACACAAATGTTAAAATGGCGTCAATCTCCACAGAAGTCCGGAAGAGGAATGGCGTTAGATTTAATACATCTAAGCTATCAAGTGACTTGTGTTCGTTCAACACGGTTCCCCTTTGCCCCCGGTGAGCACCACTCCACTGCCCCGCACTTCATTAAGTGGCCAGAGTGTATATCAGCCAGAAAAGAAACGGCAAATAAAACCCAGCCCATGCAAGTACTGGGTGTTGAAAACAAAAACAAGCACAGCTCAAGGTCCCTCTACTTCAGACGGATGCAATTAAGTTTCCATTTAGAGGGGTGACAAATTGATCAGAGCAGAGAAGTCACATGCCGGCAATATAATCAGCAACTAAAAACTATCTGATGCTCCATCTCTCCATCTCTCAACACAGGCACTTGACTGGCCAATCTTTTCTAGTGGTACATCTACTGTATATCTCTGGGTATAGAGAAGCCTGCTGGGTATAAATGGAACCTTTGTTTTCAGGGGGGGGGGAAAAAGAACTCTATTTAAAGTCATTATTCCACATTATCAGCACAGAGTAAAGTGAAGCTTGCATTGTTTTGCAGACAGAAGTTGGGAGTCTCATGTCGTTAGGACTTGAAATAATGACGACAAAATCTCTGAGCAGAAATGAATTGATTAGTGCGTTCAGGTCTGAAAAGGAACCTGGATGCGTACCAAATGACTGTGGAGAGGGAAGGTGCGACAGAGCTCTTAATTGCTGGAACTGCAACGAGAGACTTGATGATTTGTGACATCTTATCCGGTGCTCTGCGCTAACACTAATAACTGTTAATTAACTGCAGCAAGGATGCCAGAGAGGAGGAACCAAGGGAGGGGATGCACACACACACACACACACACACACACACACACACACACACACACACACACACACACACACACACACACACACACACACACACACACACAGAGCCTTGTGTGTTCTCAAGATTAAAGGAAAAAGCATCTCCAGGGATGTTGGAGCGAAATGGAGCGAAGATGTTGTGGAGGTCAGGGTGCTAGCTGTTCTGTAATGCTAATGGGCACAATGGAGCCACACTGCTATCAAACGAGAGAAATAACAGCGATGCAGTTATTGTTTTCACATTGATCCGGTTGCGTAAATCTGTTAGTCCTAATTGGCCCACAAAGACGGAAAACAAAGTCAATGTTCCGTTCCAAGGCCAGCTTCAATTTCCAAAGCAGATGTTCACAGATGTCGTTTTTGTCATCGAAAGCGTCGGCATCTGCAATCAGGCTCTTTAGTGCGATGACAGGGGAACGCATGTGTACAGTGCTATCCTCATTAAAGCAAAGTGCCTGGTGTGGTTTCTCTCCCTCCCCCCATGTGGAAGGATCCATCCTCCACCAGAAACAGCACCGGTATGCACGGCCCTGTGAAAGCCAGGCCACATTCACGGTGATTAATGATAAATCAGACTGGGGTCTCATGAGTCATAGGATGAGACATAAAATGCTAATGCCAGCTAATGCTAATAGTGACCAACACTGTTCCCATCTGCCTACTGACCCATTTGGTTCATTCTAACTTTACTGGCCTTTAGGGTTATTAAGTGCAGCACAGTAATACTGTTGGCAAACAATAATGGGCCATAAAATATTTAATAGATTTTTAGATGAAGATGCATCTTTCAAGTGTTGATCTAGACTTCTGCCTGGAATCCAACTCCTAACCCGTACCCAGAGCTATGTTTTTTGCTTTATTTCAACTATTTATGCTGCGGTCTGTCTTGGCCAAGTCCCCGCTGAAAAAGAGATTCTACCAGTTAATTGAAAAAGCTCATGAGTGAACCTTATGTGATTATGAGAAAATTGTTAATAAAAAACCAAGAACTGAACCAAGCTAGAAGCCTTACACAACGAAGCAGCCCGGAATCCAAGCACTGGTGCAATGTAACTAACTATATTTACTCAAGTACTGTTCTTAAGTAGAAATTTGATGTATTTGTACTTTGAGTCTTTTCCCCAACATTTCTAAGAGAAATATTGTTTTTCACTCCACTACATTCATCTGACAGCTTTAGTTACTTTGCAAATTAAGATTACTGCACACAAAATACATGTAGTTTGTAAAATAAGATGTGGTTTTATAAATTAAATTAAAAACGTATAATTCTAAAAATTCAGCTCAAATGAGTAGACCATTCAAAAGTTAGTAAAAGTGACCATATGTAACTTTTCTTACATACGGTTTCTGAAGCTTTGTCATTTTCCATATAATGATCTTAAATGACGTGTAACAGCAAACAAGACCAAACAGTGAAAGAACGCTTTTTTTATATTGTTTTTCTTAATGCCTCTGCCCGGGTCAAATGATTTACGGCAGGTAGACCGTGCTACAGTCACACATTCTGATGGGTCACAGATTTCTTTGTGTTATTGTCTCCAGCCAGGTAAAAGAAGCAGGAGCCATTTTAATTAACACAGCTGGTTTGATAGTTTCTAGTTTCTAAAATGTCAGGATTTGTCTGCATTGAGTACTTTTACTTTTAATACTTAGGGTACTTTTTCTGAATCCTGAGTATTTTTACAGTGTGGTATTTATGTTTAGTAGTTAGCACTTTTGTTAGTATTACTACTATATTATTAGTAAAGGATCAGAATACTTCTTCCACCACCGGTCAGAAGTGGCTATTGTTAATCAATCCCACTAAATTCATACGGAGGCGTTTACACATTTGCTGCTGAAAAAACAACAACTTTAACCTCTACTCGTGTAGCTTTTCATCTGTAAAGTAGCAAACTACTGCCTTGCCACAGTCAAGGGTTCACTGTGCAAATCTACAGTATAAAGACATCCACATTTTACATTGAAACGGGATAACAGACTGTTAAGTGTCAAGTTCTTTAGGAGTGAGGTTGAAGGCTGATTCTCTATTTTCTTCCCCATCTAAACAGCTGTCATGTTTCATGAATCCAGCAATGCCCTAGCCTGGAGAGCCGGAGCTGTCTTGATAAACAAACACGTCCTCACTGTTATTACCGCGTTTCCATCCCTCCTCCAGTGCTTAATGCTCCGGTTACAGCGACACAAGGAGACATGACAAGAGCGTGGCCCTGGAGTAGATAAACAAAGAATGCCATTGTGTGTCACTACTGCTTGGACTGATGCACTGGCTGGAAATTGAGGGAGTTGGAAGGAAGGCTGGGAGGCAGGCACGCACGCACACACACACACACACACACACACACACACAGAGGCAGGCATGTCTCCAGTAATAGCTTTTCATTTGTCCCTGACATGCCTTGGTCGAGCCATCGCCTTCAGATGTCCTGTGTTAAATACCTAGAGCGAACAAGGTTACACATTCTGATGGGTGAATTCACATTTTCAATTGAGACTCTGCAGTCTATTAAGCTCCAGGATACAGTGCGGCCTAGAGTGACAGAGAATGGAGGACAAGAAATGGAGGAAATAGACTGACAAGATGGCAAGATGCTCATTGTTATTTTACTGGGGCTTCGGTGAAAGCTTGTCACTGTGCTAAGCCTGAGTGAAGGACATGGGAGCTCACGCTGCTGTCTGCTAATCAGAGGCTCACTGTGTGTTTTGTTTGGTTCTGTGGCACCTCACTTCTATCGCACATCAAGGCAAGACCCTGGAGCGCTGTTTGAGCTATGCAGGTGGGCAGCTTTTCTGCTTCCCACGTTTCAGTTTGACAACACAAGCGCTCCAGGGCCTTCAAAAATGTGTGGATCCTGTCAGTGTCTCAATAACAACAGCAGATAAGCCTTGTGATGAATGGAAACATGACTATATTCAGAGCTTGGGGTCCTTTAGAGATTGCGAGCCAAGAGAAAGAAGAAGAAGAAAAAACTTTTCCAAGGAACACTGCACATGGCAGTTGTGTTTACCTAAAATCTAATTTCCTTGAAGCAGCACGGTGACAGGCCTTTCTGCTGCAGTGTGATCTGGAGTGTTCGTACACAGTGTTCAACAACTTTCTGGCATGTGTCCCTTTCATTTTTGCGAACGGGCTGACGCTTTGACAGATGAGCGGTACCGATATGCAGCCTGTCCGCAAACCATGTAGCTTAGAGAGAGGGGCAGATTATTCCTTACAAAGCCAATTAAAGAGTTTTTAATAAAGATAGGTTACACCTATCCTCCTCTCTGTGCTTTTGACAAGGCACTTTAATTTGAAAGAGAAGATGTCAATTTGGATGTAAGAAGTCTATCAAAAAACTGGTGTCTAAAATAAAAGATTTTATAGAGCAGAAAAATGGTTAACACATTCTTGACTGTTGTCTTTCCATTTGTATCTAAAGCCAGAGTCATGGGAAACTTATCGATGACAAGATTCCATTGAATGTCACTTGACGTGATGTTATATTGATCTACACTCCATTGCCTCCAGCTGCACTCCAGGAAATATCCACTGTCCAAAAACGCCTTTCTTGTGTGCAGCCAAAGTAAGAATAACAATGGCTGTGTTGCTTTTGCTTTTCTCCCAGGCAATGTCTTTCAAGAGTGAAGCACAACTGTGACAAAACCGAAGAGAAGCGGCCAGATGTGCTCATTGTTCAAGAACCGAAAAAAAGTCCAAGGTAAGAAATCTCAAGAGGGTCTGTGTCTGAAGGGAGGGCTTCTCTCGTCAATCTTCCCCTCTCTCATCTTTAGCCCCTCTTTTCCTTTCATATCGTCTATCCTATGTGACCTCTCAGTGAAAAGGGTGACCCGAGTCTTACGTATGGACCTGACAACCACTGACAGACGACTAACCCCTGAAAGGTCAGCGCAGACGGGAACACCTGCTTCTCAACACAACTAACACTATCCTAAGTGCTCAGAGGAACTGTGGGAGCATGGATCAAGTGTTGTAGATGGGCATGAACACCCGAAAGCAAATCAAAGTTGTTGTCAGTTAAAAGAAGTTGAAAGTAGCAGTTAGGAAGAAAAACACACAGATGGAAATTCCTTGACTGGGCCGGCAGGAGACAAGACCGGATGGGTCACAGGAGTCAATGCCAAGGTCGGGTGTGCTACCAATAGTTTGAGATCTAATTTGTATTATTAATATTTATAGTGGAAAAGTACAAGGAGGCAGAACTAGTTTTGAAGCTTCTATCTAAATCTGAAAGTGTTTATGATTCCTTTGGAATAAACTAAAGCTTGTTGACCTACTATATCGATGGAAGCTAGGTTAGGTCTTCACCCCCCCCAGCAGCAGTGATGGGAATAACGCCGTTAGAAATATCAGCGTTAGAAATACCGACGTTCCTTTTTTTCTCTACTTGATTACTCCTCCCATTTTAATAACGCCGGTATTGTTACTGCTGATTAATGCGGCGCGTTACTATAACTGAAGCTGTTTTTTTCATCAGACCAACTAGATCTCAGAGCCGAGAAGTTAAGACTTCTTCTCTTCCTCGGTTAGTGGGCCGTGCACGAGACAAGCGCATGCATGCAAATGATTGGCTGAGGTTGAGTATAATTTCATGGTAAGCCAATCAGAGGTAGAGTTGGGCGGGTGTTCAAAAGCACGCAGTCGGACACACAACAACGAACAACACATAGGTATGGCGTTATGAAATCAACTTTTCCTGCTAAAGATTTCCCACCGTGGTCAGAAAACACGGAGGGGCACTTTGTTTCTCTCACCATGACTCTAGAGTCCAGAGCTAATCGCTGTCACTCTCTTACTTCTCCCTCACTCTATCTCTCTCACAGCACACCACACACACCCACACACAACACCCACACACACACACACACAACACACACACACACCCCACACCCCACACACACACCACACACACACACACACACACACACACACACACACACACACACACACACACCGCTCAACGCGTACAGCAGCGCACAAGTATAAAAATCAGGGAATTTCTGTTATTTGCACTACAAACAGTGTATATTCTTTGTATTAATGTCCATTTCATTATAATATTCAGATTTATCATAAATAATTGAACATGCACATGTATTTTAAGTTCTGTTAAGGGGGGGGAGGTGGGGTCACATTTGAGCCTTTCAAAATGTAGTTGAAAGTAACACATTAGTTACTTTCTAAAGTAACTATTTACTTTTATAATTTGTAACTGAGTATCTAATTTACTTACTTTTATGAAGAAGTAACAAGTAACTAACTAATTACTTTTTCAAAGTAACTTGCCCAACACTGGCCAGCAGTATCTGGTCAGCCATCATTCATTGCTCAATCATGGGCAGTCTATTTATGGAAGTGTTTTTTAGTAACGGCTATAAGCTGCAGGCTTGGAAATATTCAGTGTAACAAGGTTGGGTACACACAAAGCAAACCAGACACAGCTAAAACTACAAGCAAAATGAATGGATGATGTACTACACCGGTACTAATCTGTGTTCCTGTTAGTATAAAACTGAACTCAGGAAAATACTATGAGCTTAAAAGGAAAAGCCACACATTCCATGCTAACATGCCAGATTATATCTGGCTCAATGCAGGCACAAGTTTCTAATCTTCAAAAGCCCGTTTCATAAGTGCGTAATGAGTGAGACCACAATAGAAAAACAAACCATTTATTTTCCTCCCCCAGAGAGTAAGTGGAACCATATGGAACAGTGCGGAGCCAGATCCAAACATCTGGGCGGCATGGGAGAACCAAAGCCAAGTGGTGTTGTGGACCCCAGTGAACCACAGCATCCCTTGCCTGCCCTGACACAACTTTCCTCAATGGAAACACAGGTTGGAGCCATGTTCTCCTGAGCGCCTGGGTTTCCCCTCGCCTTTCCAGGATAATTGCTAATCAAAAGCGGACTGTTGGCGAAGCTCCGGGCACGGTCCACAGCAGTAATCATTGGCAGCTGGGAGAAAACAGCTGGAACAGGCCATGGCAAAATTCCTGTGAAACACTTTCTTTAATGTTGGCTGGAGGTCACGGACAGTGTCATCCTGGCAGGGGACCTGGGCTGCCGGAGTAAGACATACCTTTAGGTAGCTGCTACGGAATATTACCATGAGAGGGCACAAAACAACATTTATTGGTTTGTTTGACTGCTAAACACTATTCAGACTGTGTTACTGTTCTGAATGCACAACAGGGTGATGAAATCTACTGATTACCAACACTCAGGCAAAGCTTGGTTTAATAGCCTTTAGCTAGTCTGCATTACTCCCCAACCAACAACAAAGAAACGCTCTTATCAGAGCAGGCAGGCTGAGGTTAAGAAGCTGCACCGCCACCACCTGAGGGCTATGTATTTTAGCTGGGGATTTAACGTCTTACACTAAGCCACCCTCCTTCTTGCTCTCATGCTCCACTCCTCCCTTTCTCCCTTGGATCCCATTCAGCCACCAAACAAACAGGAGGAAAATAGCTCTGGAGACAATAAAACAAACTTTACGAGATCAACTATGCTTATTAACTTACAAACAATATCTGGCTTTGGAATGGTTCAGCTGCAGAGTTTATGGTCTATGAATACTGGGAGGATGACAGGATGAACACACACAAAGGACAGATTGTGTGCATGCCCCGGAGGTGCAATCATGTATTTTAATACTCAACAAAGATAAGGTTGAGCACTGGGTATACTTGTCCTCTGGGAGGGATGAGGGGTGGGGCCGCCTCCCTCATGTCCAAACACATTATTCCAGAAGGGTTGTGGCCATGCTAATTTATTCCTGAGTGGTCCTTAGGGAGAGTGTCTAGTCATAAAGACCCTGTCAGCCCCTCCCCTCAGTGGACACCGCAGTCTGCAGGCAGAGCCTCCCTAGAGAGGTGGACCCGGCAGGCATATTATAAAGAGGGATAATGCCACTCTCAGCTGTTTGGGCAGCTTGAGGTTTAAGTCCACTGCAGAAAAGGTTGGAACAGCAGTGTGGCATGACATGGCTTGACACATGACATAATCCATGTTCAGGTGGGGTTAAAGCTGCAAATGAAGGATGGATGGATGCCTGGCTCTGTCCTTCCATTTCCTCTTTTACCAATGCTGACTGTGTAATGGCTGCTACACGGTATAGGCTCTAATCCTGGGAGGGAGATAGTTCCTCATTACAGCAGCACTAGGAGGGAGCTGCTGGCTTGTCAACATGGAGCCATGGAGGAGGCAGGCTGCTAGCTCCATTCAGCCACACTAGAGTAATGTCAAATGAACAGACTGCTGGAAGCCTATGAGACACCCAAACAACCACTTTATCTTCTTCATTAAAGCCAGTTTAGAAAGAAAGTGGGAAGAAAAAAAAATCCATTTTCCTTAAAAGTCTCCAGAACAGACGGAACTAAATTAATTGCACCATTAGGCCCCCAATAGACAATGCTGGTGTGTTTGCCCTTCGCAGATGCATGTGTGCCTACAAACTGTCTTAAAAAGGCAATTATGGCATCATTTCATATAAAAAATTAATGTGGATTTAATGGGCAATAAACACAGGTGGGAGACTGCATTACTCCAAAGAACCAGAACCTTTTCACAATTTTGGGGCACAATTGTAAGGGTGTTTGTGTCTTGAACATGGCTAATTTCTCTGAGGGTGGAACATGGCTCATTACAGATCCAGCACATCAATATAACCTCGATATGAAACATATACAGGGGAAGAAAATGAACACCGCAGTATTCTGTGCTTTGTAACTAATTGCCAATGAGCAATAACAATAAACCAACATGTTCACGGCAACTAAGAGAGCAGATTGGCTTGCGAAAGCCGTTATATTTCCTGTTATTTCCCCTTAAATAATTGTACTTATTTGCCTTTGACGAGTAATAAATGGGCTTTCATCTGGTGATTAAGTGCTACTAATGTACCTTACAAGAGATCTATACATGAGAGCTGTCCGTTTCAGTCTGCAAGGTACCCTGCCCAACACTGACTCGCTTTTCCACCCTGTCCTGATAGAACCAAAGGTGGGCTGCTTTCACTGGGCCCTCAAGGGAGTGGTCAAAGGGAGGTAGTCCCCCAATACCTTGTCATTTAGGGGATGTAGCAGCGATACATTGTTCCACTTCTCTATGTGCATAGGATAATGTCAGAGGCAGTGAAGTGAGAACATTGGCAGCATGTGTGGGGTAACAGTGGGATTACTCTGAGGTCAACCCGCATGGTGGCCTTTGGAGAGGGTATCACATCTTGGGCCAGGAAACCTTTGCTACAGAATTATGTTGATCGATGGACCTGTCTGATTTGAGCTTAGTATGGTACTTCTGGTGCCTCCCCAATGAGAAAACATATCTTCCTCCTCTCTGCTTTCCCCAATCTTCCACCCCCCTCCCCCTGCCCCAGTGCTGTAAGCCATGTGCACCCACTGACCAGAATCCCAGCGTGTGATCTGAG
>NC_045745.1:6430522-6447329 GCF_008692095.1 Etheostoma spectabile | reverse complement strand
TGAAAGATTAAGGAGATGTAGGTGCATGGGGGGTAGGCCTGCTGGGCACAATAGCAGTAAGAGCTCCCCAGGCCATTAGCACAGGTCCCCAGGACACGGCGGTATTGTAGGTCCCTGCAGAGGAGAGCTCAGCTGGAGCTTCACATCTCACTGCCTCACAGCCAAAGACCCCCCTCATAAACACACTCACATTCACATTCAAGTGCATGTTGGAGCCACACAGTAATGTCTTTGCCAGGAGTCATGGGGCTGCAGACACACTTCAGTATCTGGAGATGTTGTGCTTGTTTTGTCAACAGTTTCACTTTCTTTGAAAGCATTGTTTGTGATTTATAGCCAGCAGCAAAGCAAAAATATAAAACAGAGTCCTATTGATTTCTTTTTTTTTTTTCCTGTCTGTGTCGTAACTTTTTCCTGGTTCTGCACAAAATGTGAAAATTAATACAAACTGTAAAGTGACTTCGATTTGAACCCTACTGTCGCTTGTTATTGCTTGCTTTTTTTCATAAGCAAGCCCACTGGCTGCCACAACTAAAAAGGCATTTGGGGAATCATAAAATATGCTATTATAATGGATTTTGACCACAGATTTCTTTTCCTCTGTCTAAGACAGACTCGGGGGAATACAACAATTATGAAAACACTGCATGGGCCTTTATTTTTCAGTGAGGAAGTTTTACTAGACAGCACTTCCTTAGGAAGAAAATGGGCCCATTCCTCCTCCTTCTTTAGTCTGTCTCCCTCCTTCCTTCCTTCCTCCCTCCCTCTCTTTCTCTCCAGCCCTCTCTGGATCCCTCCCATGGCCCTGTGCTCTCCTTTAATGAGTAGCTGGAAATGACAGCTTTAATCACCGCCTGTGGCCACGGCGAAGGGCCGGTTAATGATAGAAAAGAACAGAGGGCCATTTGCATCAATCAGTCCTAAATCACTTTTTATGATAATGCTGTAGAGAGGGAGGAGAGGCTACCCAGATGCATCCTGCATGATGATGATGAGGCTCTACTCTCCCCACCCTTGTACCCATGGAGGTTTCTTAAAGGGATACACCAGCAGTAGTACTACTGCGCCAACAGTACAGTGTGTCCTGGCATGGCTATCAGGAAACCTTTACTACACAGTACTTGGTATCATCCTTCGCAGATACTGATCCAAGATGCCAAGGACCACCAATTTCTAATTTCTAATTTCTAATTCTTTAGAGAAAAAGAACTTGCTGTAGGCAAGAAAACAGCCTGACAGGTTCAAAACAGGTTAGGAGTGTGTTAGGAGAGGTGACATTTTTAATTGTAAAGCTCTCCAGGAAAGCCTAAAGGACAAATGTGACACTGGATGTTTTTTTGCTGATGTGAAATTGTAGGTGCTCATCACTTATAGCTATCCAAAAGCTCGTGTCTAAAGGGCACATGGTACCCAAAGAGCAGCATGTCGGTTTCCTCTGTATAGAGTCTAGTTTTACAGTCTAACACACAGGTTATTAAAAACTACTGTTCAGTGCGTTCCTGTCCAGCACATCATTGTTTTTCCTATTTCCTGAATATATTGCCTCATGTTGATTCTCAATAGTTTTTAATTCATTTAATTTAATTTTTTAATTTAATTTTTAAATGTATTATTTTCTAATGCAATTGAAAACAATCGTCTTCGTTGGATTTTGTGCTGCTGGAACATTTTTTTGCTATGTAATCTATTTCTAATTGTTTGTGTACAACACAGTAATCAAATCTATTTGGTCACAGAAATCTTATAAAAGAAAGAGGCTACAATAAGAAGAAAAATATTAATATTAGAATTTTGTTTTTGGTCAAATATATAGTGACAATATTTCAGTTATTAATAAAGACAGAAAAGTTGAGATAATAAACTACAATAAGGGTTTTTCATTGAGCACGGCATGTCACTAAGGGGGTTAGGTAAATGAAAGAATCTTTAAACAAGATGGAACAGCTGACAGCTCTCTGTGTGGGTCCCACTGGGGCGGAGCAGAAAAACAGACTATCCACTCCACACAACATGCACATATAAGTACTCATGTACTCAGTATTCCACATACTGGCAAGTATGGGAGTAAAACAAGCATTGCTATATTTTTCATTTAGTCAACAAGCTATGTACTGTTAATTACAAGTGATGGGAGGTTCCATGTTTCTATAATTTATTCAGAAGTGCTCTGATTAAATGCAATCAATTTGATTGTTAACACAGCAGGGCTTTCTGAACAAAGATCATCTGTGGAAATATAATAAATGTAATCAAATGACAAATATCTCATTTGCATACTGTTGTATTGACACACAAGGGGGAAATATAAAGCCTGATTAAACCATATGCTTTCTCTGTATGTATAGGCGTCTGCTTCAGGAAAATATTTCAAATGTTACTTAATACTGCATAAGGAGCGGCGTGTTAATAAATAGGGAATTCACAAAGCCATCAGGGGAACGTTTGTGCACCTGATGCCGAGCCAGTGTCTTCCCATCAGATCCAGTGAAAGATGATTCAAAACAATGATGAAGGAAAGTGAACACTTACCTCAGACACCACTAAACCCTAATCCTGGCCTCTGTGCCGGAGACAAGGTGAAAGGAATACCAAGGTAATACTCCAGAAAGACATAAACAAATCAAGACTTCCCTTTGACCAAAATAAAAAAAATAATTCAAATGTCCATGAATGCTTGAATCATTGGCTGAAAGACTTGCCAGTGGCTGGCAGTTTAAAATGGCAGAACAAAACATACCAATTTGTCACAAAAGGAGACTCTGACAAGCGCAGAATCCTCACCAACACACAGACAGGCATGACAATGCTCCTTCAGGCTATTGCCTACTTCTTCTCTCTCTCTCTCTCTCTCTCTCTCTCTGCTACAGATGGTTTTTTGTGAGTGCAGGGGAGGGCATGGCTGTTCCACAGTAATCCCCAGCCACACAGACGGAAAAGCTTGTTAGAGCATTTGCTGATCACCACAGAAAGTCAAACCCGAGCCAGGGAAAGGTCACCAGGAATTAGGCTATGCTCAAACTCCAAAGGCTTGCCTAATTCCCCTGATAAGCCCCTTTGAAACTCAACCTGTTCTGGCTGTGCCATGGGCTCAGCCTTGCCTAGAACTAAAACCCTCCACTAAATCTAGCTGGAACTCATTTACACAGAGGAGCACACACACACATACCCACACAGGCTCACAGCTGCACACACCACTGATGGAACAGACAAGGCTTTTCCCGATGACTAGACTAGAACAATCGACCAAAGAATCAATGATTCCCAGCGTGTATGAATGGAATTGAAGCTGCCTAGATGCAGCACTGGGGCTTTAACACTGAGCTCCTTTGGACACGAGGAAGCTTTGAAGCTGGAATGAGTCTCGGTTTGGACTTCCTGCCACTGTTGTTGTCAATTATCCACTTTAAACAGGACACCAGAGAAAAAATTTAAACTAGCAGTGAGTGAAAACAGACATGTGGGGCATGAACAGCTGAGTTATGCGCAATGTCTGAATTTAATTGGTCCTTAGCTTCAGCTGTTCTGTAACAAAACACATTGAACAATGTGTGCTGGATTTTTAGAAAATACAAGCGCTCAGGTAAACAAATGGAAACTGTCTAACCATGTTGGAAGAGCACTGTGTTTTCACACTCACAAACACTGTTTACATTATTTTAATTTCCACCCTCGCAGAATAATCACAACTATTACAGCGCCAGTATTTGCATACTCCTTCCTCTCTTCTGCTATCTCTTTAACACATGTAACCAAGAGGTAAATCAGAAATCCTCCAGAAGAAAAAAAGAAGTCATTTAACAAAAAAAGAGGACTGCTGTTTATATTCAAGAGCGCTGTTCGCTTTATTCTCACAGAAAAAGCTCTTAAACGTGACACTGAAAAAGGAAAGTGGAAAGGCCTTGACAGTCCACCGGCCTTCCTGCATATGAAACAAAGCGCTGACCTTAACTTCCTATTCTGCCAAAGCAAAGTGCCCCGGTAGCCCCGAGTTTGAAGACATCCTCAGTACAAACACAGCAGACCCGTTCCCTCCAGACAGATCAAAGAGGCAGGGCTAGACGTGCAGGGATCCCATTGGCATGCTAGTCCACGTGTCTTATTTCCTAACAATGCCTACGGGTGGTTTCATGTAAGGTACCATTGCTTCGTAGCATATCCGAGGATGATTTGTCCACTCCCCCGTTGCTTAGCTTTCACATAAAGTTGTCCCGTACACAAGTACAGTTGCACACGCATCATCAACGTGAGATTTGATTATGTTGTCGCCAGCGTAGAAAAATGCACAAACAGCAAGATCCCAAGTCCATACAATGGAGTCAACCTTTGTATTATACCAACTATTGTTTATGTCAAGAACGACTCTCCCATCTGCCTTCCCACTTTTTCAGCCTCCAAACACTGTGTTAGTCATTTTCATCTTCTACAAATCCTCCATTTCCAGCACTCTGCAAAAAAGTGAGCTGAAATACAAATAGTGAATTGTTGCATTCTTTGTCATTTCACATCTGAAACTGACACTTATTTCTGTCAACATCTTAATTATATCCTACAAGCCCAACACTTTGCTCAAGTGTGGCGTTTACTGAGAGAACTATGGCACTGACAGCCAATAATGTGACTGTTGTGATCATGTGACGTGCATGCTGTTTGGCCCTGGGCTCCTGTCTAAGGAATGATGAGAACACTTGTTTTTATTGTCACTGCAGTGAAGTGAAGATCAGTGAAGTATCTCTCCCCCTGTCGTGTCAAACTTGATTTTAATCACCAGCATGGAAAAATCAGCTTTGCCACCAACTGACATAACAGTTGTGACAAGAATGCAGCATACAGCCTGTATGGCACACACTGGATTTACTTTATCACATGTTCCATGGCATAGATTTACCAAGAAGTAAAAAAAGATAAACATTCTAGTTCTCCATCCACATTTGGGGTTTTACCTTGGAAAAAAACAACAACTCCACTGCATGGACTTCAGACCCTTTGGCAAGCTAAACTCTTGGAAAAAGTGCACAACATGTTGAACAAGACATCTGAAATATAGACAGTATATATGTTATTTGATATTATCAGAAACAAAAATCTGGTGCAAAGGCAAGCATCTTCAAACAAAAATAGGTATAAACAGTTCTTATAGCTTCAGAAATCCAGAAGCAAACTGGACTGTTGGATCATTTGCAGTCTTAAATCCCTTTCACACATCACCGCAAACCTGAAATTATCTAGACATTACCTGATGGAGATGTACGTGAGAACGCAATTAACCAAATCAGTTGGATCGGACATCAAACTGTCTTTACCCTGCCAGCTACCGAGTAGAAAATGCTGTGTATTCTCCGGCTGAGCCCAAAGTGTGAGAATTTACAGAGAGCCACTGGGCGTGTTGATGACATTTCTTGCGGCTCGCTCAAACCGGAAGAAAATAATCATCCGACAGTGAAGACAAAGACGCCACAACCATTAGACAAATTCTAACAACGGCAAGATTACACAGTGTAATCCGCGTCATGTCCTGACTGCTGCATGCTCTCTCTGCGATTGACCTAGCTACGCAAAAGAAGGAGAGGGGCCCCCTCACTGAATGCCACAGCCCCTTCACAGATTTCTGTTTCCAGCCAGTGGCAGTTGTGGATTTGCATTCCAGTTAGCCATCGGGGCTAAAGCTTCAGGCAGCTTCAGGCAGCTTCAGGCAGCTTCAGCCAGCTTCAGCCAGCTTCAGCCAGCTTCAGCCAGCTTCAGTCAGCTTCAGCCAGCTTCAGTCAGCTTCAGGCGCCTGTGCCAACCTGAAAGAGAGAACGTGCTCACAGCTTTGCTGCAACCTGCCCTTTCCGTCACACGGCCAACAGGTTCGGCAGACACCTCTTTACTGGCCAAATGCAGGTGAAGCACGCAGTGACAGGGGGTTGGCCCGGGGACAGATGTGAAGGCCATTACAGTAATAGGGGAGTAGTCTGCCAGGGATGTGTCAATAGCAAAGGACAGAGGTCTCCTGCATGAGGTTGTGTGAGGTTAGCCAACCGAACGTAAGCATTTCACCTGGGAAACAGCTTATTCAAATATGCTGTCTCTGTCAAAAAACAGCCAGATTTAATTTGCAACTAACATAGTTTCATTGGTAGTAGATGGTGTGTATGCACATGTAACTAAATGTGTTAGGATGTCTGGATATGTACAGTATGTCTGTGCGTGTGCAGGAGATGAAGCGCTGCGGTGGCTGATGGCGGCAGGCCCAGGCCAGGGCCTTTCTTCAATGCTCCTCATTAACAGCTCATAATGGCTGGCAACGTCCTCGCGCCACCCTGGCTCACTCTCATTAGCAGCTGGCAGCGAGGCAGGGAGATGACTGGACGTTGGCATCAACCCATCGGCACTCAAGTACAGCATGGGAGCGAAGCAGGGAATGGGGAACGGGGAGGAAAATAGGTGGCTTGAGAGGGAAAATCCTCATCTCAGTAGATTTAATTAAAACTGGGGTGAACAGATGGGGAAGATGGCGTGAAGTCCAACAGGAGACAGCTTATCTGTCTGAGTTTCCACGTTTCTCTTTCCATCCATCCCCCCCGCAATCCGACTCCCTCACTCTATCACCTCTGCACTTTTTTTTAATTTTTTTAGATAAATTATTGGCTTTGAGAATGTCCCAATTCATAACATCCACTCTGGGGGTGGGGCAGATGACAAAAACAAGGGAGAATAAAAAAATCGGACCCAGCTCACATGAGCTCTTGAAGAAACGTGGGCCTTTATTTTGCTGTGGATAATTATGGGCTGGGCTAGTGCCGGCCAGCCCAGCACTGGGCCTGGGATGTTTTGCTGAGAGTGGCTAAACCCTTATTAAAAGGTAATCCAGGCAATCCCTGTGTAAAATAAAAGAGCTATTTGTTTGAAATAGAGAACCACCATGCGCAGATCCAGCCAGACAGAGGGGAAGGTCACTCAGTGTAGGGTTTTAGATCAGAAAAAAGATCAAGCCTGCCTGTGGCTCTTTTTTCTGCTTTGTCCCAGAAGAAGTCGCTTTTCATTCAAATGTAATTATCACCGCACAGTAATATGACCTTCATGGCTGCATGTTAAAAGGAGCAAAAACAGCCTTCAGTCCCTGTGGCCATCCCAGAGTACACAGAGGGATCACAGAGACAAGCGGGAAAAAACTAAATGAATTTTAAAGCATTGTATAATAATGGCCCTTTCACTCTGCAGAGAAATGTAAATGCACATGCCGTGGATATGTGTTAATCGCTGCTGCGATTTCTGGTATTTTTACACCGTGTTTGACATACTGTATCTTTGATTGACATATGCTGCTGAAGCATCACATAATATCCTAGCAACCACAGTAGGAATTACACAAACATAAATCACACAAGGGGAAAAAATCCTCACATCCACCTTGTGTAACAATGCCAGTAGTTTAGCATTTTCTGCTGAAATTTTTCTGCCTTAGCTCAATTCCCCGCTACATTAACCTCATTATCCTTTGAACCTTTTCACTGTTAATGCCAAATGCAATTTGTATTCTGAGGCCAGGCAAAAAGCTCTAAACTGATTATCCCAATTTGAACCGTAGCAGTCTTAGATATTGTTGAGTCTGAAAGGGCCATCTAGCTGGTGAATGGGCTTCTCATATGCCTTCTGAGTTTCATGACACAATGTTGCGTCTGCTTTGCAAGGGATAAATTAAGCGTGTGAAAGTCTAAGCAAAGCCCTCATTTTCCAGTTAATCAAATCTTCCCCTAATCAAATTAGCGCACATAATTCCTCTGGATGCGTGGTACAAAAACAGCATTATCCCCCTCTCTGGAGCTGAAAGGCAAGGAATCAGCGTGGTGCCTCTCTCTCCTCTGCATGAGCGGCCCTCAATGGAAAAGGAGGGCCGGGGTGAGGTGGGGGGTGGAGGAAAGCAGGGGCGAAAGGGGAGGGCACGGCTCTTCCCAGTGGCCTAACAGAGAAAGGCAAGGCCGGGGTAAACTTTGGCAGCGTTTAAGTTCCCAGCTCATTAAAAAGCCTGGCTCAGTGGCCACCTCCAGGGAGCACTGGAGCGTTGGCTAATGAGGTACTTGTTTAATTTTCTTTCAAAGGGCTGGACATCTGTGACACCCCCCCCACACTCCCTCCCATTTCTCCCCTCAGCCTTCAACCCCATGCCTCATCTTTTTTCTTCAAACCCCACACAAAGCCCATCTATCAATAGGCCGCGGGGCTCTCTCTGGTTTGATGAAGTGTCTCTCATTGAATAAGGCAGATAATACATTTGGAGGAGTGCAGAACAATCGCCATTAACTCTGATCTCTCCCTCTGAACAGTCAAAGCCCATCATGGAAATTCAATAGTGGTCAAGCTAAATGGATAAATGTTCACAGTGCACCGTAACGTTCTAATTGATTTCCCTTCATGAGATAATCCACTCTCCTCAATAGTGGTCCTCGCCACTCCCCTTCACCCCTGCCACCCCTCTGTGGAGATACCAAATATCTCAGGGAGAAGAAAAAGGGGGAATCGCTGGTATGTATTCATCTATTTGAGAAGTGGCATGTTCATCTCGCCATTTTGATGTAGAGGAGTGGCGTGAGTCCATCTTCTGTGACCTGCCAACCTCTGCCACACTGACCTTTATGTGAGGCTCGGTCTCCATATCTAAGCCTCATAACACCTCAATAGACATTCAAAGGCACCTCTCTCTCTCACCCCTCTCTCTCTTTCTCTCTGTAATTGGAATTCAAAGCAGCTAGTGCCACGTCTCTCTTCATTGGTCACTTCCACTTATTTCATAATGCGTCTCGATTCTTTCATTATGAGAGCTGTCTGAATCATATTTGCACCTTGATGCCCTCATAATGTCTAAGAACATGGGTAGAATACAAATGTGCTCCTCCTCTATATTTCCTTCTCGTCTTCATACGCAGTCCTCCTATGTGATCTTCAGCTAACAACGTATTTATAAAAAAAAAAAAGAGGATATGAACTAGTTACATACAGAAGTAAGAAAGGGAGAGGAAGATGATGGAGCGGGCATATCAGAAATGTGTTAGGAGCCAGTTAAAAGGCCTCATGAAAACATTTGTCAATTTGCACAATGTAAACAGGCCGTAACAATGTGTCTAGGGGTCAGCAGGTCAAACCCATGGATCACGCATCAGCTGGCGCGTGGTTATTGTTCCACTCAGACTGTCAAAGCAGGGGCACAGGGTGTGAGCCTGAGTGTGTGTGACAGAGGGAAGATGTGGAGAAGAGGCCAGAGGCCTTCAGGGTGATCCCAACTAAACCGCCGTGCTATTATTAGAATGCCACTAGAAAGCACCATCTGGGTTGTTTAATGAGCCTTTAGCACTGTGTTAAAAAGAGCCTCAGGTTAATTCCCTGAAACAATATGCTTATAAAAGACTAGAGCAGGTTGTAAACCAAAAGCGTTGTCCATTAACAAAGCACAACTATTTCTAAAAGTCATAATGTAGCAACATATAGCTTTCATGAATATCATCCAGCAGGCAGCACTGTCGTGTACATTTTTACTTTCACTGTCAGGAACTTTGGTGGGTTAGAATTAATTGTGTTTTTGACTTTTTTTAAATAGATAGCAGCTGCAAGTTCACAACAGGAGAGTGAGAGAGTGAGCGTCATGGAGAGTATGTCGGGGGGGCCGGCTGAATGTAAGAAAACACTAAGAAGCATTCAGCCACAGTACCAACAGAATCATTTGTGTATTTAATCAACTATTTTGTTTTATTTTTATTTTATTTTGTTTATTTTGAAAATTGCAACACGATTAAAACGGTTTACTCATATCAACCAAAAGAGAGGTTGTCCAATACAAATGATTCAATCTAGCACAACAGCCAGCTATGTCAGCACGTAGCGGAGTCCTTAGCCAGTGGCCAGAGTTGGTAATGTGGTGCAAACCAAATGCGACAAGTCTCGACAGTGAGGATGTTGTACACGTCTACTGGACGGGCTCCTAGTGACCCTTGGCCCCGGGTTCCACCATGCAGCCGTGTGAAGTGGCAGCAGATGCTGGCCGTAGAGCTGGAGGTCAGCACCGGGGTGAGGGCTGTCAGGGCGAGAGTGTGGGGCTGATGTTATCGCTCGCCCTCCGACAACCTACATGCTTTCCATCAAATGGGTTGGCCCATATGGGTCAGACTGTAGGGGAAAGCTGCACGGCACACTGTGTGTATAAGTGTAACTGTAGATCCACTTGTCCTTAAAGATGTCTTTGGAGCTGCAGAATGCAGCTGTTCCAAAACACTTCTGAGAAACACACAGTGGCACACAGGATGAGAGATCGGACAAGATGACAGGTTTTAAATAAATCCCCAGTTCAACCCACTGCGAGGAAAAATACGTGTTACTACACGTTACACTTGTCAAACAGTAAGCATACTCAATGTGACTTTGGGCAAAGAAAAACACTCATCCATCATGTTCCTGAGTATATCAGATGGAGTTGTCAGCAATTATATTGTGTTGAGGAAGAATAAACCCGTCAGTCAAGGATCTCCCAGCCTGCATTGTGAGCCGAGGATGTTAGACCCCTACCATGCTTGATCAGGACATTGCCTTCAGCTACACTGCTGCCCAGAGCCAACCTTGGTGGTGGGAGGCGATCAGTTTGTGTTTTCGGGGGGGTTGGTGGGTGGTAAAATTGTCTCTTGGATACCTGCCAACCCTTCGACTGACTCCTCAGCAAGGACCCAGGAGGAGGCCTTAAGACAGACAGCCTTCTTCCTCTCATGCCTCAGATCTACCAAGGTGTGGGGTTTAGCAATGTAAGATTGTGGTCTTGTGTTTTATTGCCTAGTCTTTTCAAAACTCTTATAGGCATCATGTAGGCAATCATACATGACACGTGGGCCATGTGGGTCCAGCACTGACCCATAAGCCCTTGGAACCCATGTCTGTATTTGAGGAAAGCCTCGTCAGATACCTCAGAACAGAAAAAAAAGATGCCGCATGAAAACAAAGCACAGTCCAAAACAAAGCTAACCACTTGTGCAGAGATGTATTAAAGATGCATTACAGTAACATTGTGGTTGACAAGTTGGCAAGAGAAGGCGCGAAAGCCACAACGCTGAGTTTCAGAAAATATGTCCTCAATTATGTCCAACCAAAGCCAATCATCAAACAACCTCAAACACGTCATTTCATATTTGTCTTTCTTGATGCAGAGTGACAGGCAGAACAATCAAATTAAGTTCCTCTCTGCAAACCCACAAGTGTAATTAAGCACTAAGTAGGAACAAATCAACACATACAGTGCAGTTGTATAGTAATACTGACACACAGTACTTACCAAAGGGAGAGTGAAGGAAACATAATAGACTCAAAGCAGTTGTCTTTTCCAATGTCAGTTTCAATTAGTAATTTAAAGAACAAACCTCTTTTCATGAATAACAATGATTACTGATAACTATAATATGAAAATAACACAGCTTTGGTTTATGTTGTGAATTGAGAGATACGTTTGCTTTGTAATGACCCTATCTTTCTAATCTAGTCATATCTCATTTCAATTGTCATGATTTATATTGGGATATTTACTATTTGTAGTATAGTGCTAATGACATATCTTAAAAGTGGTAGATGGAGAGATAGAGATAAAGATTAAGACTGGGACAGACACCACATGGTGCACAGGACAAGGTGGGAATAGCAGCAGCTCTGATCCCTATCCTGATCCCTATCCTGATTCCTATACTAACAGTTATGTTTAAATGCTGCAGTGGCCCTACACTACTGCAGCTGATCCAGTCCTCACTAAGACCAAGAGACTGGACCACATCACTCCAGTCCTCACTAAGACCAAGAGACTGGACAACATCACTCCAGTCCTCACTAAGACCAAGAGACTGGACCACATCCCTCCAGTCCTCACTAAGACCAAGAGACTGGACCACATCACTCCGGTCCTCACTAAGACCAAGAGACTGGATCACATCACTCCAGTCCTCACTAAGACCAAGAGACTGCCCACATCACTCCAGTCCTCACTAAGACCAGAGACTGGATCACATCACTCCAGTCCTCACTAAGACCAGAGACTGGATCACATCACTCCGTCCTCACTAAGCCAAGAGACTGGACCACATCACTCCAGTCCTCACTAAGACCAAGAGACTGGATCACATCACTCACTAAGACCACGAGACTGGATCACATCACTCGTCCTCACTAAGACCAAGAGACTGGATCACATCACTCCAGTCCTCACTAACTCTCAGTTCTTTTAAATCCAGGCTGAAGACCTTTCTTTAAATGGTTGTTCATTTCTTTAATGTTTAATTTCTTATTTTTATTCTTGTCTTTTATCTGTTTTTATTTCTTTTAATTGGTTTGTGTAAAGCACTTTGAATTGTCCTGTTGCTGAAATAGGCTATACAAATAAAGCTGCCTGGCCTTGTCTTACACTCAAAACCTCAACCATATGTAATCCTACATGAAGAAACAGGAAGTGGGTCTAGCTAACATCCACAGTGCCCAGCTCCAACCCAAGGAGGAAGCAAGATGATGTGTGTGTGTGTGTGTGTGTGTGTGTGTGTGTGTGTTTATTATGTTTTTATATACAGACAGCAATGTAAGAAGAGTAAAGCAGCTGTACAGTTAAATGAGCAGAGAGTAACTGCCCATTCATAAAGCTCCAGTCAGTGTCCAGTCAAGCCAAGAGACAGCCAGCTGAAACCCCTTCAAATCGATTGTAACCAATAGGATTGCATGCTGGCAACAGCCACAATGCAAAAGAGGTTAGATAATCACATTGACTGTGTGTCTGTATCAAACTGAAGCGTAGTCGTTACAGCAGGAGTTTTAAAGACTACTCTAAGGGCCAGATCATACCAGAGAAGAAGTGGTTTGAAAGGCGTGTTGATTGAAACAAATGATTGTTTGAAAGGCGTGTTGTGTTGTTTGTTGCCCAAACCTGGGGTAAAACACCAGATGTCATAGAGAGGGGGGAAATGAGATATTGTTTAAATATGGGGATAATGGCACATCTGTTGAACTCACACGAAAAGACCTACAAACAGTTGTGTAAAAAATTTTTTTTTTAAAAGCTACAGGAGCTTGAATCATTTCACTGGCCCTTAAAGACACAACATCAAGGAAAAAGACAAAAAAAAAATCAAAGTAACCCACGTATAATAAGTTCATATTTGCATTTGTTTGGAAGGCTTGAGCATTTTATAGTGAAAGGAAGCATTTCTAATGTTAGATTTGTCATTTAATTATTAGGACTAAAGTCCAAAACAAGTCCATGTATCTATTGCAACAGTCAATATATAAAAAAAAAGAAAATTCGTAGAAAATGACTAAATAAACATGGCAGCGATTAGTTCCATGTCAATCAATACCCAGCTTGTAAAACGCAAAGTTTAGCTCAGTGTTGTTGAAACACGGGCCTAGCGTGTGTACCTGACGGGCTCCGAGGGTGTCAGCGGCTCGTCAGCAGGATAATTGGCCATCTGTACCGGAATGCGTTGCGTTGCCGTGTTGTTCCTGCTGTTTAACACAGCCGCCGCTAATTACAATGACACTGGGATCTGAGGGTCTCTTCAAGTACTGCTATCCACCAGGAAGAAGACTTGTGACATATTTCAAATGTTATCTCCATGAGCTCAAAGTAAAATTGTTAGGCAGAGCCTGCTGTTGGGACACAGATCACTGTGAGCATATGTACAGATATGCAGCTGTATTTACTATATAAATACACCATAATAATTGCTTGAGCTTCTAAGTACAGTGTGTTTACACACACTACTAATTGGCAATTAAAGGGACATAATAGGAGGATGTTACATATTTAAGTACAAGCACTGGGATTTTAGCCACTTGTACATTTTAGACGATTTGTACCTTAAGTATATTATATATATATATATATTTTAAATGGTTATTTCTGCTTCTGTCCAAACATATTATACAGATGATATAATTGCAGTTTATAACTGTCTCCCCTACATGGAAAGGTGGCCACAGTGACAGGGTAGCGACGTGAAGAATCAACCGGCGGGTGCGATCATTTGAAAATTCCCCTGGCAGATGTGGTTGTGTGCGCATCTTTGATTAACTTCATTAATATACATGCCTCGCTCTGATACACAGGCTGTGGCATATGGTAAAAAGCAGGAACAGGAAAGGAGTGATTTGCTGTTTGCTCTTGAAAACAAACAAGCCAACAGGTCCTAGCAGATGGCGCTGTGTGCGACGCTGGTGGGAGGCAACGTGCTGCACCGGCGCTGCCGCCGAGCAGGAGCTCTCCTGTGGATGAGGAGAAGCCTGACGATCGCCCTCGGCCCGCCGCACGGTAAACAAATAAAGCAACCTTCTGCTTTCCTGTGTGTTGAGCTTTTTATCCTGCGTTGATCTTACCTCCTGATTTCAAAGCACAAAAAAGAGCTTGTTTTTGGCAAGTTAGAGTGCTCTAGGCTTGATGCTCCTCAGAAAAGCATCTTAAAGAAGAAATGTGTTTATTAATGGCTTGTTTGTGTGCAGCTCTCATTTCCCTCTCTGCTCCCGTCGTCTTCCCTCAGCATGCCTGCAAGCACACTTTCCACTTTGTTCCCATTTAAATAGAAAAGTTGGCGGCTCATTTACATTGATAATAGATGTTGGTTAAGCATCAGCAAGAAACCACAGTTTAAACAGCGTTGTACCTTTCCCTTTATCCCACATGTATCACACAGGGAACCACCAAAACTACTAATAATATGCAGGAAATTAGAAAGTAAAATAAACAAGTATGCAAGGTATCAAATGTATACTTAACAAAAAGATGGTGCATTTGCAATCGACTCAGCTATTTATCTGGCTAGGTAGAAAGTCAGAAAAGAAATCTACCTTCATGTCTTGTGTAAGCACCACCACCTAAGTTCAGTCTCATTTAATGTTCAGTGACACCAGCATCAGGCATAGTGTTCTCTACCTCAATCCTACCAATAACTGTATGACAAGTTTCCTTGTGGAAGAAATCTTTGAAAAATGTTTCACCTTTGCTATCCAGAGCAGAGGATGTGTCAGGTGTGTGAAAGAATCAGAGGGGAAAGGGGGTGGGGCAAGAGAGAATGAAGTGCTTAGTTGGCCAGTTGTTCAAGTGTGACCATTATCATTAGTCCCAGGTCTGCAGAGCCTGAGGCCCAGTCCTCTAATGCTCTCCCCTGCTTGCCGACCTGCATATACCTTGCCCCAAGCCAACAAGTTCCAGTAGACCACGGGCTGCCAGGATTGATGTGCTGAATAATTCAAAGAACGAAGAAGATGGTCAAAGGAGCTGACTGTGGTCTTAACATGAGTGGGTATCTTTACTCTGCATCGGAGGTGTCACCATCTGTCACAATGACATCACATCAAGGGTACAAAACAGGCCGATAGGGCAGAAAATAAGTTTAGAATTAACACACGTTAGAACACGGTAGACAAAACTGTGGAAGTACCTATTGAAACGGGACCCGATTAACTTAGAAGTGAATTAAAATGAAGACAATGCTAAAAACAAAAGTTGAGTCGCATGAATGCCTACAATAACTTGAACTTGACCTATATGCAAAGCAGACTATAATTCATACATTGTTTTTATCTGCTACCTATGGATCTTCTGGATGTAAGGGGTCTTACATCCATGTAGTTTAGGAACTGCAGCCCTATCAGGGCCACAAAATCTGGGGACTATGTGTAATCTCTAGAAACAGATACAGTATATGAATATGAGTGCAGAATCTGTAGGCAAAGGGACAAGGTTTTGGTTTAGGTCTGTAGTCCAAGCAGTACTGATGAATCCCGGTTGATTGGGCTTTGGTTGCCTGCAGGTAAATCTGGTCGTAGACGTCGCCTCTCAACTCCAACTCCAACTCCATTCTCAAGTCTCAAGTTGCTAATCAACTGTAAAGAATGGCTGACGCACAGAAGAGGAATACAATCTGAGGGAGAATTCCACTGTACGTATATACAGTAGATGTACCGTATGTGTGCTTGTGCATGTGTAGATTAATAGTGTATCGGTCAACGCATGTGTGAATATATACACGTATTTAGAACCATTGTGTGTGGACAGATCTGTATATTAGGTTTGTCGTTATTAGGCAGGGCAAATTGGAGGATTTTAGAGTTTGGGATGGATGGTTGGGGGGGGGGGGGGGGGGGGGGGGGGGGGGAGGATTTGGAGAAATGATCTTCCATCTTCTAGGTTCTACAATTACTATTAAGTTATTATCTATGAATATCTATCTATGCTAATCTTTAGTATTGAAAGTTAAGAGAAGCAAAGCAGACGTTTACTTAAGATAAAAGTATTACTTTCAGCATCTTTATAGCTAAACTGTTATCTAAGTAGGGCTGCACAATTAATCGAATTTTAAATCGCGATCACGATCACGATTTGGACTTCCCATGATTAAATTTGCGTGATCGAGCGATTATTTTTTTAAAGCGTCATTTCATAGAACGCTCCGGGTTTTTGGCATAGCCCATCTCACGCTACTACCGTCTGATCATGAGCCAGTCAGAGTTGTTCCTGCACCGTGCAGCTTAGTTTCTAGATGTACACAGTCACACAGAACAGAGTAGCGGGAGGAAAACTCAACAGAGCAGTCGGTTATACGTCTGTCTTTAGGTTTACCAGTTTACCAGTAAACGCAACATTTTGTCCCGTTTGTTGTTTTTCAGACAACAGCGGTGACCAGTGCTAGTCGGTGCTAGTTAGCGTCTGTTAGCTGTTAGCTAGTAGCGTCTGTTAGCTGTTAGCTCCTCTAGGACGCACTGGCGCTAATGTCCTCCGATCCGCTGCAATGCTGTTTATATGGATATGGTTTAATTTTGTGTTACA
>NC_045745.1:6419432-6430512 GCF_008692095.1 Etheostoma spectabile | reverse complement strand
CGTCTGTAAAGCCGTGCCCGTGTGGGATCTCTCCTCTCCTCTCTCTCCTCTACTCTCCGAGCAGCCCCGCCACACAGCGCCGGTCCAAACTTCTGACATTTGACCTACATTTTTATTTTTATTAACACAGCTGATATTGTAAGTATGAGGGCAAACCTTGTATTTGTACCAGTGTTTCCGTGGTAACTCTGCTATCGCGGCCGCCACGGCGAAGACACAGAAGAAGTTATTGAATGACTAACTTCAGTTGGTAGAGTAACAGCGTGGGGAGACGAGCTGCTGGACCTGGACCAGGACCAGAGATTGACCCATGGCCAGAATATCATAGTTCATAAAAATGCAGCCCAGTGACGATCCAGACTTTTCATACACACGCCGTGTGTATCCGCCGTTCGACCCGGGCTGGCCCGTTCATGATGATCAGCCGTCTCTCTCTGGGAGTAGCGTCCATCACACTCCCTCTCCAGTTATAAATAGCCTATGTGACAATACAATTTGTTTTGGTTAAAATCAACAACTAATCGTGAGAATAATCGCGATCAAAATTTTGATCAAAATAATCGTGATTATCATTTTGGCCATAATCGTGCAGCCCTATATCTAAGGCAGGTAAAAGCAGGCCCAAACACAGATCTCCAATTATTTAATCCTCACAAATTTAATCTTGGGCTCCAGCATGCATAAAATTGGCTTCTTTTGCAGCCATTTTTCCTGAGAATCTGAAAATAAATTAATTGCCAAGTAAGTAGTACCTACACAGAATATGCTTTGGTTTTTGGTGCATACATAAACATATTCAACGTTAATATACAATAAAAAGACAGAATCAAATAACATACATAGGCTAGTAAATAAGAATAGCAAACTAGTTAGTTGATTTCTAATTTTGTTTATGCTGATGACTGCATTACATGCAGAAATGAAGATTAACCGATTCATTGCAATATTACCATCTAGTATTGACCACATGTAAAAGAAGTAACAGATGGGACTAATGGGAGGAGTGGTATCCCTCCTGCTCAGCAGCTAGGCCAGGTGTAAATACAGGGGGTTCATCAGCTGCGTTAAAGGGCAGTGGCTTTGCTTGTGACTATCACCACATCATGGCTTGTCCATGCCATGTGATGGTTTGGTAAACTCCTCCATTTACTACAGTATGTTACACATGAATGTGTGAACAATCCACATCTCTGAACTCCATTTCAAGTTGAAATACATGAAAGAATGATCTCTTCTTGAGATAAATGTGGTTTTCTACCACATTTGTTTAATAATCCGTCATCTTCTCATGGTATGTAAGTGGTTTTGTTTTCTGTATGGTGGAGTGGGAGTAATGCATAAGAAGCAGCTTTTGGAGGCTTTTATGTTTCCTGCATGTTCGATATCCAAGGCTGCGATTAAGATGCAGTTGCTTTTGTCTAGAACCTTGGTAGTGTTAATTTTATCATTTGCACTTAAGACGGCCTATCATCACCTTGCACTATGTATCAATTAACATACACCGTTTGCTAATGTTAATTAAGAAAGTTGCAGGCGCTGATTAAAATATTTCCCCTTGATTAGTGAACGGTAAACAACTTAGTGTGGCCCATTGCTGGTGAACGCGTTGCTGCAATCAGTTGCTGACAGAGGAGGAGAGAGAAAGAGAAGGAAACAGAGGGAGTGAGGAAGAAAAAAAGAGCAGGAGCCACAAAACTGAAGGTTTGGAGTCCATAATTAGGCAGCAGTTTTTTCCTTTCTAACCATTTTCCCAAAAGAGAAGAAGTCTGACTACTTAATTGGAGGAATCAAATTTAGTCAAGCGCCCCGTCGGCTCAAACCTACATCATTAAAGTTGCCAGCTAACAAACATCAAACACGAGGCAGCATTAATGAAGCAGATGTATTAATTTTCCATTTATGAGCAGCTAAGCAACTCACTGCCTCTCCCCGCACTCCCCCCACCCCCTTCGCTCCCTTTCTCCCTCTCTTTCTCTGACAGCACTATTAATGATCTTTAATGCCCCACAGGCAGTAATAGGCCCCACTGGGAGAGCCGAAACACTGCGATTTGTATTGAGGATTTAGACATAACGGGGGGAAAGGGAAAAGAGTGAGATCTTGGGGACAGCTCAGAGGCGCTTGATCAAGCCCAGGCCTCACAGGGGCGGCTGCCGCTCCAGAATAATAAATGACAGCCTCACCATTAAATCAAACCTTCTGCTCAAAAGGGCCAGAGCGGCTGATTGTCACTAACAATCGAGCTGCTTTTTTTAAACACCTCTGGGAAAAGAAATCAAAAGCAGACAGCTAGGAAAAAACTTCAACGGCAGTTTGGCTCTCGACAGTTAACACGCACAGGGAGAGACAGACCAGAGCCGATGAAGACCAGTCCAGGGAATGAAGACCTGTCACTGGCAAATCTCAGACCAAACTCATTATGGCACTACCCAACATGCACTAGCTGACACCTATGATTCTACATCATGCATCATGTATGCATATAATAACCAAGTACATTTTCCAGTCTAAGTGGCTATTTGTTTAGGATTCCCAGCACAATATCACATTCTTTATTAGATTCTCAGCTTTGCAAGTATTACATTCAATGTCAGAAAATGAAATAATAAAGAAAGCCAACCATGGCAATCTTCCTTTAACACAAATCTAATGTTCAAATCTGGACAGTGGCTCTACAACACGCACCCTTGACATTAAAGGACAGAAACAAGAAAGGTTACAAATGCCAGATTCACACAAGGCCTCTGTTGACATTGTCCCTAAGGCTGCATGTGCACATCTAATTATTGGAGTGGAGGATAACCCAGATAAATAAGCCTGCACCAACATTAACCTACAAATTAGATATGCTACGTTTTCCAGACGTGAAGCTTTCTGAGGCTCAGCCCTAAACCAGTTTGTTTGTATCTTCATTAAGCATTCACAGCTCTCTGGAGACTCAACGGGATTCAATCTCCATATGAACTCTGAACAATGTCAGGAGAATCACGTGTGGACATCCTCCGGAGTTTCCCTATCTCACATCCAGCACACAAGAGCAGATTCTTCAACAAATACATTCTCAATAATCTCAATCTGGAAATACTCTCTTTGATTTATGCGAGTTGTGGAGCCTGGGTAGAACGTGCTGGTTAATCATGGTAGAGGCTTGGCGCTGCTAACCATGGCACTGTGTGCATTAAAATAGCCGTGGACTTGATTTTGGTGTTTCCCATGTTTTCATCTTAAACTTTGACCCTCTCACTGTGTGTTTTCACTTCAAAGTTAATTGGACAATTTTGGTCGCCTAAGAATGTCTTGTTCAGTGTTCTGCTAACCAAGCTGGTTAGCTGGCAACTTAAAGCACCCATATTCTGCTCATTTTCAGGTTCATAATTGTATTTTGAGGTTGTATCAGAATAGGTTTCCATGGTTTCATTAAAAAAAAACAAAAAAACAAATTTTTGTTGTACTACTCACTGCTGTCTCTGTTTTAGCTCCAGAGTGAGACATCTTCCTTCTATCCTATCTTTGTTGGGAGCTGCACATGCTCAGTAGCTCGGTAAGATCCATCAGCTAGATAACTCTTTCTCCAGCTTTGGTCAGTCCAAGGCAGGAATAGCTGGGAGACTTCTTCTAGACCAGGGCCACTTGTGGAATACCTGCACAACAGGGACAGGAAGTACAACAGGGACAGGAAGTAGTTCTTTTGGAGATTCTGGTCAACTAGTGGCTGTTGGAGCAGTGTTTAGCCATTGAGAACGAGCTAGCATGCTACGGTTAGCCACGTCGTCTCTAGTGATGTAGAAAGCCGTGCAGATGTTGGACAGCTCACCTGGAAACTGAAGACAGAGGACATTCAGAAACCGGATCTCACTCAAAACACCATGGATGGTTGATTTTTCCAAGTTTGTATGTGTGTGTGGAAGCAGCAGAGACATTAAATAATACCCCAAATCCCATAATATGGGCACTTTAAGGGAAAGTTTGCCGGTTTTCTACCTGAAGGTCCACAATTACCTGTTGGCAAAACTCGTCTGGCTGACTCGCGTCTGCTGGTAGCTTTTAGCTTAGCACAGCACCTTAGAAACCAAACACAACACTGGCTTAGCAGTGTCATCGTCCCCAGCTCCACCCTCTTGACAAAAACCTCAAGGCTTCAAAACGGCAGTCCACAGATGGGTGGAGGATTTTGTGGGATATGTTTTACTTCTGAGTCAAGGTTCAGTACCAATGCAGGAAGTAGTACGAAGCTTATGTAGTGTGGAAAAAAGTCATGGCATAAAAAGAGCAAGTGAAGGACAGGCGTGTTCGATTTTGAGGCCAAACACAGGGTTTTTCATTCAGCTGATGCTGCTGGTCCTCTCAGAAGGCAATTAGAATGCTGAGCAGGCCTGTATTTGTTTGTTGTCGATGTAAGGTCAGATACACAATGTTACACGCTGCCTGATTAACTGAAGTCACATACTTGCACTCTAGATTATCAAAACTGAGAATAAAGCTTTTGTCAATTAAATGTGACCATGTTACATATAACAATACATTGTAAAACCATAAGAGTTAATTCCACAGACTGCCACACAGCAAAACACTCGCATCCACATAGGTGCTTCAACGTCTCTTTCTTCCCTCCCCCTCTCTCTTCAGACAGCAGCATCATCATTTCCTCCCTGCTTTACTGTGGCAGGCAGCAGCGGGGTTAAGCTGCCAGCGATGCGATGATAGTGAGACGGGGACTGCAGCTGGGGGTTGCAGATAGCACATTCTGTCAAATAGCGTCAGGCTGCCTGCATAATGAAGTGAAGAGAACGACGGTGGGCGAGGAAAAAAATAGGAACGGGGGTATGGTTTCATTTGTTATAGCTGAAACTGAAACGGCTGCACCATAGTGTGAAAAGCAGCAGGAGCCTATAGGCAGGAGGAGATGAAACATTAAGTTGTGGCCTAATTATTTATCAGTGCAACACACACCACTTTTTTTTTTGCCCTGTAATGTGTGTATACGGGTTATGGTGTCTACTGCATTTAATAGAGACCCAGTCTACACTGTGTAACACATTTGTGTTACTGACGTTTGTGGTGCCTGTTCTCAAAGTGCACAGCCCAAAACCTGATGAGACAGTAAACCTCAGGTTCATTACACCTTGGGTTAATGTTCCCAAAATGTCCAATCACTGCACAGGGAAACTGTGTGCGCATACAACTACTGCAAGCATGGTAGGTCAAAGATTAAGCAGAAGTAAAACTGCACACTGATATTTACAATGGACAGTTTGGGCCCTTTGTTTATGTGTTCATTTAAGCACAGGGTCCGTCTGATCGCCTGACTCCTCTTCTTTCTTAGCATTCTTCACTGACGTTATTAAATCAGAAATGGAGGAAAACATCGCAGCCATCATCAAGCTGCGGGCAGTGAAATTCACCAAACTGTGTGCGCCTCTGAATGATGTAATGAAACCAGTCACGACAGCACTTGGTTTTTCCGGCGTATCTGGGACCTCCACAACTGGTACAACACAGCAATGCTTATTTTGTTATTTTGGCGATGGTTGATGACAGTAAGAAATGGCTGAAAGAAACCTTGGTATCTGCAGTACATAGAGGGCCCTCTTCCTCACCGGTGCGTCACGTGCCAGTAACTTCCATAACCACAACTGATCCTGCACTCAAACTCACGGAGTAACACAACGCAAAATATGACGACATAAAATTAAACCACAACACCAGTGACTTTGCATGATTTATAGCTTACACAATTTATGGTTGACAAGAACATGCAAAAGAATTGGTATGTTCCTTTAAAACAATTTAATAAAAGGTGTAAACTGAAACATTTATTACAAAGCATTAATGAAATTGAAACCTGTCGACCAAGTAAAGCCCCCATGAGACAGCGACTCATTCAAGGCAACCTTGAGGACACGCCGGCTGATCGTACTGAATCACATTACTGTTGCTTTAGGCTGTTTATCTCAAGAGCTGTGGCATTTGTCATCATTGGACTCACCTTGATCAATGCCTTCTTTATCATGATATGTTTCTAAAGTGACTCCCCCCCACCACAACCACATACAGCCACACACACACAAATGCCGGCACGCACACACTCCCCTCAACACCCATTTCATATTAGGATTGATGGGGCTCTTCTGAGGGATATAAATCAATTTGAGAACACTTTTCTAAACATCAGCCTCAACCTGCAATGGAGCCATCAAGCGGAGGGGTTGCTGAGGTGCACGAGGCTGGAACAGCCACATCATTGGTTTGCTTTTGCTGGGGGGAGAGGGGGCAGGGTGCACGTATTTTTGACTTCAGGGTTAGTGATGGAAAGATTTCCCCCCTTCAAGCTCCATCTATCCCCCCTAGAAAGCTCCCTGTCTACCCTTTCTCCTCTTCCACAACCACCTTTCCTTTCATCCCCAGTGCCTTCCATCCATCCTTCCATACCGCCATGATTTACAACTAGTACTCACGCACTTCCTGGGAATTGATTTCCAGGGAACTGCGCCCTGTGCCCATTCTTTCTGTGGGGGCTCTAACGATCAGGCTGTGGCTCATTAGTCTGGACCACTGTTTTCCACTGCTCTGGTGGCTGGGTGCCATACATCCCCCCCCCTTCTGAGTCACAGCCACTATAAAGTTGCCTGTCCCCTTTCCTCCTCGTCTACCCAGCACCGGTCACAGCTCACGATCCTCATACGTCCTCCTTTGCACCACAGCATTTATTGAAAAGCAAGCTGCGCTGGAGCCAAAGCCAGTGGTGAGTGTTTATAGGCCATTCAGGTCTAACCCCCCTCATGTTTCTCCCATCCTGCATGCAGCACCTTTACCTCAGCAGACAGACACATCCTTCATGTTATTTGTGAAAGAAGTCACCGAATGACAAACAGCGTTGCCACATCACCACAGATGGCTCTTCATGACAGAAAGTGACGGAGTCAGTTTGTCACCAAGAGGGCATTAGGGGAGCAGTGGAGCTCGAGGCTCATGGCCCTTATTACGCTCCCTGAGGAACAATATGCTCTGATTTGTTGCATTTGCTTCTTGACAATGTGCCACAATTGAAGGCCTGATTGAGCTTGCAGGGGTATTTTGAAAGACCAAAGCCAGTATTTTTACTTGAGTGCTCAGCAAGCGGCCGTTTTTTCCTCTTTTTTTCTAACATTGCAATCTTGAATTTAACAGAACAATACACTAACACTCAGGTTCAACTCTAGTGCAAATAGAGCTCATTCAGTCTCAGGGCCACAATCATGCAGTCAATGTTCTGCCACATTCACACTATACACTTCAATTGTTTCTTAAATGACAGATCTGGATTGGCAACAACAGCGCCCTGGTATTAATAAATGTTTCCGTGCCTTGAAGTTGAAGTCATCGTTACTCACGTCTTTAGAAATTACAGCTTGGAGACAGAAATCATCTCTAGCTGCTGTCCGGTGGTTTCAACTTCTATTCAACAGGACCAGCTTTCTCACACTCACCCATGTCTCACAGCTGCTTGATTAAATGCATTTTCATCTCAGAAATGAATCCAAAACTGGTCAAACAACCATTTTGCTGTACAAAGAGGCCGAGGTAAAACCAACGGCAGCACAGACCAACAGCCCCAGCTGCCTCTAGTGGCTCTACACTGCGCATTGGCAGCAGAAGCTTCTCAAACTCGAGCCTGGGCCTGGCAGAATGCACTGGCAGCCATGATTTACAACAGCATTTAAGTGAATCTAATAAGCAGAGTGAATGCTTCCCGTTGCTTTGGCATGGCCCGTGCCTGGGCACTAATCACTCAAATATTTTGGCAAAAGGCAATGCCCCAGTCCTCTCCAAAAGAGAATAATGAGACACGGAGCTCTTAATCACAGCAGATCAGTTCAAATAAATGAAAAGAGAATCAAAAGCATTCTTTGCCGAGGCGGCCTCTCTCTCCGTCCAAATGAGCTGACGGAGGGCCAGATCTAGGATATGGAGATTTACCCAGGAGAATTTTTCACAACTCTTGAAGCAGTGTCTCACTCTGGCAGACTATAATGTAGTTCTGGACGAAACAAACAGCTTTTTTCCAACTTGGATGTTCAAAATAATTATGCACACATATACTGACACTCAAACACAAATATTCTGACTAGCCCAAGAAAACGATGCCCCGTAATCTCAGCAGCTTTTTAATCAAGCACTTTTCCACACTTGTTCTCCTATCACACTTCAGATGCTTTCTGGAAACCCACGCAAGGCAAACCGTAGCTCTGACACCTCATCCAAACTCAATAATTCACAGAGCCTTCATTTGCCAATTCTTCCCGCTGCCAATCTGAAAGCCTTCCACATACTCCCCTTGCTGAGACAGCGCTCTAACAAATGATGCTGTCAGTTAACAAGATGGAAAAACATTCTGTTAATTTTTTCTCTCCCTTCGTCCCTCCCCTCCTTGGCGAGGAGTCTTGATGTGCAGAGACGAGGGCTGGATCACAGCTTGCCTGGGGGAAGCCTAACACAAGACAGGCTGCCGCTGACATGATGAGCCTCGAGACTGCTGGCAAATTCTTGTGATGTCACTTCCCGCTCTCGACAGCTCTGACACCCTGGCGTGGGGTACTGGGAAGGCGAGGAATAGAGGGGAGCTGCTAGAGTGCTGGTGGAGGTGGTGTCTGGGAAGGGGAGGCGGCGGGTGAAGGCTTGATGAGAAGAAACACTGGTGCGTCGACTTCGCAGCTCTTCTGTTTTCTTTAATGTTCAGCAGTCGGAGCTGTCAGCGGTAATCACGCTTGTAGTGAAGAGCTTCAGAGATGATAAGCCCGGCCTGTCAGCGCCGCATCCACCGCGGCAGACATATGCTGCTGCCGCTCTCCGTGTCTATCTTTATGCATGATGGCATTCTCCCCAGAGAGAGGAGAGAAAAAAACGCTCAGAAAGAGGTCAATCATCCTTCCTGGGAAGATGGAGGAAAAACTATCATATCTTCCTGAAACTGAGGTGTGTGTGTGTGTGTGTGTGTGTGTGTGTGTGTGTGTGTGTGTGTGTGTGTGTGTGTGTATTATTTGTACCAGTTAAGTGATTCTATGATACATGGCAGAAGGATACTTCACACGCATCACAGCATAGGCACCCATATGTCCCTTACGGCAGTATTATTTGAATACTCCAGTAGTGAAATAGGAGATAGAACATCAAAAATAGGAGTTAGAACATCTCTGTTAAAAGAAAAGGAAGAAGAAACATTGTCCAATAGACACACATCATCATAATTCAACTGGGATGTTTTTTCCTGTGGCAGCTGCATGTGAGGAGACTGGTGTGTCACTAATAACTGTCACATCAATCTACAGAGAGGCTGACAAATGTGGTCTCGTGTCAAAGCTGGTGCAGTCTATTTTATGGTTACATGGCATGATTGTTAGAGACATGAATAGTAATTACACATGTAGAAAAACATGGGGATGCCGTGGACGCACCATATGCATGACAGGTGCCGTGCGACATAAATAATGGAACGCGTGGCAGTCAAAAGTCGCCCGGCATTTGGTTACCAATTATCTTTCTTTTGGGAGAATTAAAGCGCTGTGCATTGTTTACCGTTAACAGATGTAATTGAATAATAATGCCCTGGCCCCACCTGTTCCCCGTGTATGGGAGATAGCTCTTCAGTTGGAATAAATGAGCAGTGCTCTGCCTCTTCCTCCCTCCTCCTCTCCCTCTGACTGAAAGCCCTGCCCTTGCAATGGCCATTAAAATAATGTGGCCTAACCTGAGCAGGGGTTAACCAGCTAATGTCCTCAGTGGACATGAATAATGCAGATCAGGTTCCTAAACAAGCTCACAAATGAATCTATAAATCACGTAGGTCAGGGCAATCTTATTAGCCAGCCCCCCCCCCATCCCTGGGTCTGATTCGTCCCTGTCAGGCTCCTGCTGAGGGAGCTTCCTTGTATAAACATGCAGTTAAATGTCCTGTTAGTTTAATAGGTAGGGTGCAGACTAACACCACAGAGAAAGTGCCAGGCAGAGATGAATTATTTATGCAGTAATTTACCCGTTCCCTTTTCATACCATGGTGTTAAACAATCAGTTGATGTCACTGTAAAAATAAATTCTGGCCCATGTCTAAACATGGTGAGTCAGCCATTTGCCTCTGGTCTTTTATTAAATCAGTATGACATATCATATCACACACGCGCAGGGTGGGTACAATGTCACTGTAGCGTAATCATACTACATATGTATTAGATTTGTATTAGACATATGTATTACATATTAATTTGAAATTTAGTCTTATCAACCAACTTTAGGAATGAATATAATTATTTGCACGCTACACATAATATTAGGGCACCACTTCCTTTACAACGGAAGAAACTCAATAACTTGTGAATAGATAAAACTTTATTCACAGATATGATTTTGAACACAAGTATAACATTTATTCAGCCACAATTGAGAGCCATGGAAATTTTGACCGTAGCAGTGATCAAGTTTCTACTTAGAAGTAACAATACAGATGACTTTAAAAATGAAGGAGATTATTTATTTTTAAATTAAACAGAATAGAATACAAATAAGAAACAAATCCGTAAAATAACAGAAACAGGACCGGTAGCTTATTACCCGGACTTTCTACAGTAATTGAAAAGCAGAATTTTTCAGTTAAAAGACTGTGTCAATGGTAAAAAAAACCAACATTTCATTATATTGTGAATGAAGAGAAATGTAGCTGTGATTCACGAACAACGGACAGTTTCTGTTCAAATTCACAGTCATACATCTGTTAATTTACAGATATTTCTTAGAGTGTAGAATTACAAGACTAGAGTAACTAAGGCAGTAAAAGGAATGACATGGGTTTTTTGGACATTTTTAGGCCTTCAATTGACAGGACAGCTGAAGACATGGAAGGGGAAAAGGGGGGGAATGACATGCAGGGGCACAGGTCGTAGTCAAACCCAGAACCGCTGCATCGAGGAGTAGACCTCTATGGGCGCACACTCTACCAACTGGGCCACCCGGGCGCCCAAGGAGCGACATGTTAACACAGAAAACCTACTGGACTGAGACTATTAGTGATGGCTGTTTGGTGTATGTATGTATGTATGTATGTATGTATGTA
>NC_045745.1:6403218-6419422 GCF_008692095.1 Etheostoma spectabile | reverse complement strand
ATGTATGTATGTATGTATGTATGTTGATACATCTTTAACACGAAACAACAATGAAAAGCAATATATACACATTTCTGTTGTGTCAACCTTCTGGTCATTGATTAAAGCCAGATTCTGAGATGTTGTTGATCGGTTTGCATTATGTTTAAAAAAAGTTAAATTTATTACTTTAATATTCCGTCTAATTTCCTGGTTCTTTATAAAAAACTAAACATTGTATTCTAGGGATTCTCTGATGGATGGAAGACAATAGCTTACCATTTGTGTGGATATTTCCTTAAATATTTCTCTAAAATCATTTCTTAGCATACTCTAGTCTAGCACTAATTTTAAAAGAGAGAAAGAGTTTTTAAAGCATTTATTGTTATTGTTGTGAACGCATGCTGAACTAATGTTTTACCACAATGGCACTTGTGTTTTTTCTAATCCTCCTGGAATGGAAGCATAACCAGCAAATCATATTCAATGTGTGGAGCAACGCTGTGGGGACAATGCAAATAGAAAACGGGGAAATGTCAGGTAATTAAAATAATGACAAATAGGAAATAAACCTCCCATATGATGCTGAAGTAAAGTGAGGAAAAGAGATAGTTATGGGGTTAATAATGCTCTACAGTGACAGTGGATCAATACGGATTTCATGTATAGTCGCAGATGCTTTATGGGAAAAAGGCGCAACAAACAACACAATCATGCACTTACATGTTACTGAGGCCCCCACTTGGGCTCTTGCCCCCTAGACATGGCTGAATAACTTCCTGAAGGATCATCATGAACTTTACTATTAATCGCAAGATTTAAGAGGTGATACATCTGCAGCCGGACCCAAGAAAGGGAGGATGGTGTTTGTATGTGTGTGTACAGTGGATATAAAAAGTCTACACACACCTGTTAAAATGCCAGGTTTTCCACCAAACTGAAATCTGAGGGGGAAAGATAAAAACAATAACCTGGTTGCATAAGTGTGCACACCCTTAAACTAATACTTTGTTGAAGCACCTTTTGATTTTATTAAAGCACCTAGTCTTTTTGGGTAGGAGTCTATTAGCATGGCACATCTTGACGTGGCAATACTTGCCCACTGTTCTTCGCAAAAGTGCTCCAAATGTGTCGTATTGCGAGAACATCTTCTGTGCACCGCTCTCTTAAGATCCCCCCACAGATGTTCAACTGGATTCAGGTCTGGGCTCTGGCTGGGCCAGAACACATTTTTCCACATGCTTTGGGAGACTTCAGCCGGGCTTGGATGGCTTCCGTCTTGCCACCCTACCCCAAAGCCCATTCATATGAAGAATACTGGAGATTGTTGTCACATGTAGCACACAGCCAGTACTTGCTCCTTTAAGTGGCTGTAGACCTCTTGGAAGCCTCTGACCAGTTTTCGTCCTTTCGTCAATTTTGGAGGGACGTCCAGTTCTTGGTAGTCTCTGTTGTGCCTTATTTTCTCCACTGACGATGACTGTCTTCACTGTGTTCCATGGTATAGTTAATACCCTTATTACCCTTTCCTGACTGATATCTTTCAAACATGAGATCCCTTGATGGTTTGGAAGCTCTCTGCAGACCAACTAAGAAAATGCAGGAAAATCCTCCTGGAACAGCTGAACTTTATTTGTGATTAATCAGAGTCACTACAATGATGGCAGGTGTGTAATGACTTCTATTTACATGAGTTTGAATGTGATTGGTTAAGTTGTTACAGCCACATCCCCAGTGTTATGAGGTTGTGAAACTGATGCAACCAGGTTATTGTAAGGTTTTTATTTTTATTTTTCCAACCTCGAAGATTTCAGTTTGTTTTTCCATTAAACTGTTTACATTAAAAGTCACATTAAAAGTGAAAAAAGTTCTGACGTGATTAATCTTTGTCTGATTTTTTTACATCACAAAAACCTGACATTTTAACAGGGGTGTGTAGACTTTTTATATCCACTGTATGTGTGTGTGTAGTGATCAAGGAAGCACAGCAGTTCCCATAGACTACTAACGCCGTTTCATTTGTCAAATCGAGTATGTGCTCCTCCATACTCCATCAAACAAAGCCACTGCTAGCTCACAGAGTCATTTCCCTCTCTCCCAATTACAAATGAGTCCATTAGTGTGTCTGCAGTGAGCCCTGTGCTGTCTCCCAGTAATGGCTTGTGAGATTTCCATCATAATCATAATGGCTCCCAGAGCAGCCATGAGTGCAGATGGAAGGTCGCTCATAGGTAATGAGCTATCTCACCACCCAAAGGGCATGTCTTTTTGCTTTGTTATTTAGAACTGTACGCTTGGCACACGTGTGCTTGCCATGACATCTTTCTATGTAGGAGGATGAGGAGGTGGATTTAGCAGAGGGAGGATAGACATGGGCTGGAGGATGCCTGGCACTGATTAACATCATGAAATTGTTTTCTGGGCTGATGCTAAATACTGCAACGTAACTGAAGCTGACACATGCCAGCTAACACAGAATGCCACCCTCACATTAGTTTGCACGCTGACATTCTTTCTGCCTTCATCCCCTGGTTATGTAGCTGTGCCAAGTAGAAATATCATTATGGCCAGCAGTGTCAGTATGACTCACCTCCACTTGCCATTCGAAACACATCATCTTCTTTTCTCTGGCCTTGGCACATCTGCATCTTCTGACAATTATTCTCCAAATGTTGATCTTGGTAACACTGTCAGTGTGTGTGTGCTCACTGTACTAGTGGGCTGGCTGTCTGCGTAGCCGCAGGACAGGTGGGACTGGTTGGAACGGGCCGATACAATGCTCGCTCTGCACATGCTTAATGACCAGAGAGCTATGTGTTGTGTTGCGGGTCGTATCAATGAGGTGACCCGAGAATTTCCTGTATGATTCCTGGTTTCATAAAGGCCTGTGTTTATCTGACACTTCTGTTTCTGCTTGTACAAACTTTCATATCAGCAATCAATGAAAGACAATCACAGAGGGCAACACTGGTCTCCAGAGTGTTGCAGAGAAAGATCTGACCTAATTGTGTGCTGCTTGCTGAAGCCATGTATAGAGACATATAATGATGCCCTGCAAAAGCTATTGGTAGCCTTGACATGTGCCTGTATGGTATTTACTTTGTTCCTGTAATGCTTTTTTCTAACCAGCTTACATGGTGTAGTCGCCATAACTCAATTATTTTCCACATAGAAAAGCACAGCTAAAACTAGAGATTACAGATTTTTCAAAAATTGTCCTTGGTGATCCACTATCTTACAACATAATATGCTCAATTATTAATGGTGGCAAGAATGATCCGTTGGCACGCCTATCGGATTGGGCCTGCCCCCACAGTTGGAAAATCCAAAGGCAGCCAACATCCCACTGTGCTGAATCAAAAGGAATGGAGTATTTACTACTTCTGCAGCCTTTTGTACATTAGCCAAAAGGGTGTTCTACTGATAGAGAAATATACATAAGGGTCAGCCGCAGTTCTATACTTAGGTTCACCTGCCCCCGGGGGTCTGCCATCTCCCTCTGCTTTAATTTGAAATCACTCAGAGGCAAAATGGTAGCGTTTTGATTTATCCATTATTACATTGCTTCTTAAGAATCTGTCAGACGGCCTCATGAATTCATTCATCTCCATAAGCTTTCTCAGCGCCACTTAGGCCTTGTGTAATCTGGGTGAGACTCCTTATCACTTCATTTGCACAAGCAGGAGACTATTAATTCCTGTCCAGTATCTGGGCCAGGGGAATTAGAGCAGAGGTGTTTGGATGTGTCCGGACCGAGCTGCAGTGACTATAAACTGATTACACATTGAAACACCATGCAGGTGTTCCATTCCACACTCTACATTTACAATATTAGTGAGCAGTAGTTAAATATATTTACTGCTTACACTCTTTTCAGTAGATCACAATCGACAGGCAATTTTCCACCATGAGTCACTGATGTACTGCCACTGTGAAAAGAGAGACACTTACAAGCATTTAGCTGGTGCCTAGCTCCACACAGCAGCCTCATAAAGGCAGACAATGGCTGAGCTTAATGATAAACAGAATAGATCCCATGAGTGTGGAGGACCCATCAAGCTGGGGAATTTCATTTAATTTCCCCAGAGCTGTCTATGTCTTGTACACATAATTAGAGCCCAACATGCAATGCTCCTTGTGCTTTGTCAATAATTCCCCAAGGAGCAATCAGGACAAGGGTTGGACATGCCTTTGTGACCTGGGCTTCTTGCAACAAGCTCAGCCATCTAATTACACTGCATCTAACAAGCAGTGAGGTGGTGGTGGTGGTTGTAAGGGAAGGATGTGGGGGAGGCGAGGAGGGGACCGGCCTGAGCCGAGGAGCCGACAGTGTACAGCCCTTTCTCAGAGCCCCCGATGTCATTAGGATTGTTTGTGGCTGCTGCCATGCATGCTGGGGCAGCATTGTCATTGGGAACAAGCCTGTTCTCCATTTCCCTAATTTAGGATCCTCTGCTGTAGTGACTCACAGCGTACACAGCAGGCTATTAGGGATATGGTCCTCCAGCAGTTACATTTCTGTGGTGTATAATCACCTATCTTATATCCATGGCTACAAACATTGCTAAGCTAACAATACTTGGAAGACTATTTAAGCCAATGCAAAAGTTGATTTGCGTCACAAAGTCAAGTAACTAGGACTACCGTTGAAAATTAGCCGACTGGCTAACAAGTATTTACAGAAATGTCAATTGTCTTAATAAATAAAACTACTCTTAAAGATCCAATGTGTAGGAATTCCTCCCATCTAGCGTTGAGATCATATATTGTAATATGGTCTAATCTGGTCTTTTACTTTTTTCAATATCCTTTTACTTTTTCTGGAAGATGAAACTTGGATTTGGAATACGTGCATGAGGCGGAGTGGAAGAGTCAGGAATTTTCCCATACGATAACCATTAGCAGCATTAGCAGCAATTGTGAGTTTATCAATAGCGAGGAATATATCCTGTATGTCCCTTACTGGCTAGTGTATTTCAATATGGCGCATGACTATGGAGAGTCTACCCAGTCCATGCAAGCACGAATGTAAAATTTCAAGCCAATAGGATTACTTGAAATTGATGGTGGTGGTAAATTTTCATAAAAAAGGACTTGTTTGTGAAGGGCAACACAGATTTTGATAATAACTACAAAAGTTACACACTGGACCTTTACATTTTACGTTATCTTCACATACTGCACTGGTCAGTTATAGTTGTTGCTTTTTTTTTTTTTAGCTAATAGGACCATCTACCAGGATCTAATGACTATTGCAGATTGATTGCTGACTTATCAAGCAGAAGGTAGAAGTACACATAACTCAAATATCCCATCAAACATTCACGTGAGAATGTAAGAGCTTGTGCATACAAGCAAAAAACTGTCACCCCATGTCACAGGGAGAGATCTTTACTAGATTTGTAATCAGTGATCATATGTGCTACATTATCTCTACCATAGACTGCATTGCAGTTTGCAACCCTGTTAATTTAGTATCATTAACAGTCTTTGTGTTGACTGCACTGGGTTTGCTTTTGCCATTTGACAAATGGCAGATAGAGAAATCCTTGCTTCTTCCCTGGCTGCAGGGATAAAGCCATTTTCTGTGGGTGAGCTGAGGTTGCTGTGGAGAGTAGAAAGACAGAGAGCCAGTCAATTCTGACCCAAGTTGCCTGCAGAAATCATTGGCTTGACATAAGGGCAATGAGGGGGGAGAGGGTTTGTGTGAGAGTCACTGGCCCAGTTGCTGGGAGGGCTTATGTGCAGGTGAGCCGGGCCTTGACTGACATCTGCCGAGCGCAGCAAGAAAGTTTAACCTTGGCGTGTCGGAGAACTCACTCTCAGCAGGGAGAGAGGGCAGATAAAAAGACATTGAGGGAGGAAGTGAGAAAAAAGAGATAGGCGCTGCAAAGGGCTTACTGCATAACAACAACCTTTTTTTATAAGCAGGCCTGTTTCCAGAGACACTAGTTTGAACCCGAGGTCTTACGCCATGCATTATTAAAAACCGGTAACTGGCAACACTGCCTCATAAATAGAGATGAGGACAGACACCCGAGGAGCCGGGGTGCTGCTCACTCTTGATCGGCCACAAATCCACCGGCCTAACATGACCCAGAGGGTTCTACATACACAGAGCACCCTCTTCTACCCAGCAGTCCTCTGTTTGGTTTCTGTTGTTGCACCTGACAAATGGCACCACATGAAGTAAATTCATTAATGCGCACGTCAATTGCATAAAAAATGTATGTAATTTAGTTTGACTACATGTTTGGCAGCATGGGTGTTATTTTTGGCTTAGAGGTTAGGCCAATTTCAGCAGTGCTGCTAAAACAACTTAGTGACATTGTTAGAAATATGGGGAGACCTAATGATGTGTTTAACAGATGGCTATGAACATAGTTCAATCAGTTACCGAGAATAATGTGCCATGCCTTCTATATCCTATTGATAAAGAGTCTCGCTGCAAGAAGACATCGTTATATGATGCGTGCACAACTTCAACAGTGGAAATCATCTGCCACATTCTCCTCTCTCGCTCCTTAGATACAGGACATTTCGTTAACTGTGGTTTTGTTTTCACTCCAAAACCTCTCTGTATGTGGCCAATCTCATAAAGGCTTTGATATATGTACACAATTTGCCTGAGACATTTTTCTTTTCCAGGTCAGGAAAGATGGAAATGGATTTTTTTCCACAGGAGTGAGCATCTCAGTCAAACAACATATTTATGTTTTTTTGTTGCTGATTGAATTATTTTCCATTCCCTGTGTTCTCAGCGTGCGCTGGGAATTGAATCATTGCCTTTGAAACATGATTCACTGCTGTAACAGTTTTTTCCCCACCATTCAATTTCAAGGACCTGGCAACCTTGTCCTATTCAAACGTGTGCATTATTACCTTTTATTGTTGGCCATAAAGGAATGGTGAGGCTGAGCACTCCAGAGGCAAGTGGAACACCTTAGGGCTTGTATAATATCACGTCTCAAGGTAAGAGGCAACCTTCTACAATCCTGTGTCTCAACATCAAAACGGCCATGCCCAAAGCTATCGGAAAGCATCACAAGGTAATCTAAAAAGCAATAGCAATGCTTCTTGTGGAAACTAAAACGTTTTTGATTGCATTCCACAAGCTTTTGAACAAAGGTGCCTCTAGGTGTCTGCACCTTTACAAAAAGAAAAATCACGGTACTGCTGTGTCAATGTAATCAGCATGGGTCCAAATACTTCAACCACAACTTTAATAACTTGGCTTCTTTTGACTATTCAACAACTATTTAACAGACCAACACGTTTAACATATCAGAGTTTACACATTCCTGCTGTGCCTGGGAAAGGTCTCATATAAACTCAGACATGTCTGATAAATACAGAGCAGCAGGATGCCTTTCAGACTTTAACCATTCCTGCAAGCAGATTGAATGCCAATTGGTTTTCATGTCAAAGGACGTTGATTGGCTGTGCTGATGGGGGAAATGTGAACGCAGAACCGAATTGCCAGCACTGTCCTTTCTGGGTAACGTGCACTGCTGGCAATCTGTTGGTGGACATTTGAAGGAGTGAGTGAAACATGTAGGTTAACGGTTCCCACATTCCCTTTGGTAAAAAGTTTGTGTTTGGTAATTAAAAACCCCAGAGGTATGATATACTTACTCAGTGACACATTTTTAAAACTGAATGCCTACATTGGGCGCACACTCTACTGGGTGAGTTAGAGGACACGCCATACCAAATGACTTTCAAGGCCTATGGGACTTGGAATGGACCACTGGAGGAAAATAGGGGAGGGTCATGTCTTTTTATTACTTGCTGAGGGGAGGGTCGTTCAACTTTTTTTAGTCTAGGGGAGAGGGTCACCCAACTTTTGTATTCATGAAAACAGCAAAAATTCAGAGTGGCTTGTTTGGTCCATATTTTCCCATGTAGCTCCATCTAGCTCTCTCAGTCTCGGCCCCCCATCGCTAGCACATGGGCCCCTTCCTGTTTAGTCAGCCAGACAATCTGAGATATAGCATTGTGCGATTTTCCAAACTGAATAAATCCCAATATGAACATATGAACACAAAACTGCTTTGCTAGTTCCATCGTGTTGTAACTAAGACATCTGCTAAAAAATATTATATTCATTAGCATGATTGCTTTACTGTTTAGTTCAAAAACATTGAAAACACCACCGTACGAAAACATAGCGGACCACATGCAAGCTTTTATTTTGAAAAGTCAAAGCTCGCAGATAGCACGCAGCCGGGAGAGCACGAGACAGGATGTCTCCAGGCTGCAGCCATACCCAACTCAAATATCATTTTGGGTCCCGGGGATTTGGAATTGTGCCAACAACATCCTTTTTTACGACATTAGAGAAGGAAGGAGTGGTAGCATGCACGCTCCCAAACTGACGCTGGGAAATGTAGTTTTGGATAATGTTCAGCTTCGGCAGCTTTACCTACGCTAAAATACCCAATGACTAAGTCATGCCTTTTTCCTCAATCATTTTGGAGGGTCACAGAAAATGTATCATTGGCAAAGGGAGGGTCAAGTCCATTTTGACTAAAGACCCCAAAACTCCTCTGGTAGCCCCTTACATAAAAAATGAACAGTCCTTTAGGTCACGTGGATACACAACATTAACTACATTAACATTGACTACTGTCCACATCTGATGCTGTGAGTGTTAGCTCACAGCACTGGTGATGAACTATGACAGAATGTGGAAATGACCTGCTGGGACAATAAGGGGTCTCAAGCTGGAGCTAGCTCCGATAAATGGGTCACGGTGAATGTAGTGGAGGATGGAGGAGGGACAGAGCCCCAGAGGCAAGCAAGCCTGCTCAGTCTCAAGCCGTCTCTAATGCAACACTTGTTATGCTGGTGAAACAACACAAGCTATTGTTGTGTGCTTGAAGATTTTTCTCACTTAAGTTACTTAAAGAGGTGTTATATTCAAGAAACCAGGTGAGGAAAACCAGCAAAATGATCAACTAAATTTCACCTAAACACCTCAAAAAGTAAGCCTGAGAAGTCTAAATAAAAATGACATCCACAGTTTCTGAACAAGTAAGGGCACATGCTCCGCAATGGTGTAAATTAAGACTAAATAAGATGCAATCTGCTGGAAACCTTCCACATATAAATAACCTGTGTAGAGCACTGACTTATTTCAGAAGAAAAAAGGCACATGGAAATTTATGTCAATTAATTTAATTAGCAGTGTGTCAGTCAAAGGGTGAAATGTTTCTCCTCTGACCTTTTCTTCTGTAGCCTTACACTCCACAGTGTCATAACCAGTGTACCAGTGGGTGGGGGCGGGATGAGTTGCAGTAAGATGGAGGTTGGGAGAGGGGAAGGAGAAGGGGAGGTTACGGGGGAGGACAGGTGTGTGGGTGTGTGCATGTTTGTGTATGTGTGGGACTGTCTAGGGAGTGTTGCTGCCTGCTGACCTGGTCATCCATCAAACAGGGTCCATCCATCCAGCCCCCTCCCCTTTCCCCACCCAGGGCCCATCAGCACGGCTCTCTGCCAGGCCTGGAATCTCCACATTAATATCTCATCTGTGGCACCCTAATGAGCTCCGCCTGCTCGTCCACCTCTGAGACCCTACTGATTATCAGACGGGGGGGGCAACCATTTGTCAATGGCAAGGGGTGGCATTTACACTGCTGACCTTGCTGCCAAGGAGAGAGGAATCAGAAAGTGGAGAAGCAAAAGGAGTAGGAAATATTAGAAAAGAAAAGCAATCAACAGCTGTGGAGCTCCACGCTGTTTGCCATTATGAGGCCTGTGTAAGACCATCCTTATTAATGAGGGTGGGGTGGATTTACGCTTTATGTTTTAAGTGTCCAAATGTCAATCTATCCATCTGTCTGTCCTTCTTTGGTAAAAACAGGTTGAGGCGGCAAACCTAATTCACAGGAAGTTGCTAAATGACTTGTCAAAGGGGAATGTGCTCGTTCCTTTTCCTTTCATCTCTGTTTGAGTGTGTGTGGAGGCGAGCTGAGGGCCTGTGTGCACGCGCCTCACAGGGAGCAGGGATTTGCCGGTTATTGGATGGAGGAGAGCGGTGTAGGTCTGTGACACCCGCTAACCTTGGCCAGGGCTACTGGGACTCTGGGGGTATCCATCACTGTGGCAGCCCCGAGACCCAGACCGGGGGAAAAGCCACAGAAGTTGCCGGGGGAGGGGAAAAAAGCTAGTAAAAATTTAATGCACTCCGCAGAACGGTCATGTCATACTTGGTTATGGAAAATAATCCCAGATGCCTGCAGTGCTAAAATGGAGCTGTAATGTGCTCGCCTCCTAACCCAGCCTGACAGCCATGATGTACGACTACCATTACCGGAAAATATCACTTCAACTAACCCGTGATCCGGCTCCGCTAAGGGTCATATTATCCATGAGGAACAAATTACACTCCCCCAAAGTAAATACAAATTTCCTACACTGACTTGGTACAAAGCGCAGAGGGGGGAGGGGGCAGGCGGGAACGTTACCTATGACAACGCTGTGCAGAGTGACAAGGATGATAAAATACATGACAAATCACCGGCTGACAGGGTACTCTAGTGCAATCAGCCTCAGCCTCGGCCTAGCGAGCACCCACTCAAGCCTGTAAACACTACTCTCTTCCTTTGGAGGGGGCAAAACACATAATCTTTTAACGCTGACAAGTTGCTCTCTCCTTTTTATTACTCATCCTTCCCACTGCGGTGAAAGAGGGAGGGTTGGGGGGGAGGGGGAGGATATAAATTGGTTTTATGTACAGTGCTGCCAAGTGATTGAGAAACTCGACCCTTCTGCTGTAATTGCATAAGGGGAAACGCAGCAAAACAATAAAAGGAAGAGAAACAGCAAATATATTACCAGTTCAGATCTTTATTTTATGTCAAGGACAAACAGGTTCTCTCGGCTGCTCTAAAGCACCTATTTAGATCCCTCGCCTCCAATAAGAGCAAAGCACAGCAAATTACAGCACTCCCTTGCATGGCCATTAATAAGACGCAAAATGGCATTTGCAGCTTGTGGCTGCTGATAGAGCGAGTAAATAACACTTAGGAAAGGTGTGGTCTCTCTCTCTCTCTCTCTCTCTCTCTCTCTCTCTCTCTCTCTATATATATATATATATATAAAGGCCAGACGCAAGGGAAAGAGAAATAAAAAAAGCAATAAAGCGATAAAGTCTTGCAGATTACAGCACAGAGTCATTGTCTTCACAAAAGGCCTGAGTAACATGACTGATGAACAGTTAAGCTGGAGAAAGCACTTGAGCACTAGCAGATATTCATACTAAACTGTTTGACTGGCAGTTTCAAGGTGCCACTTAGAAGCAAAAAATCACTTAAGCATTAGCAAGTCCAGACAGAGCGAGTACCTGAGTGCTCTTGACGATATTACAAAGACTGCTGAGACGAGGTGCAGACTGTTAGATTCTAAGCAGACAAAAATTATTGTTTAGATTGTTTTTGAAAAGTAAAAATAAAAAGGCCGGGTTGCATTTACTGTACATTCAGAAAGTATTTTTCTGAACGTGTGTTACTTAGCTGGATCATACACATGTTAAAGGGATGTTTCACAGCCCCTCCTAAAAGATCTTAGATGGTGGAAAACCTGTTGGTTTCAAATACACCATGAAACGAGGCAATGTTAACGGGGCTTTGGTGGATGCACATGTAACACCTGAGGCTATGGCGCTCTTTCCAGCGTGTTCTGCCGCTAAAGTGGAGCATCCTAACTGGGAACAAGCCGGTCCAAATGAACAGGCCGGTCCTGCTCTGACTTAATAAAAATGACCACCTGATCCTGCCTGGATCCACCAAAAAGGGTAGAGTGTGGAGCGGATGAATGCAAGAGCAAATTTTGCTGACTGTCTGGGTTTCAGGAGAGGAAGATTGCCAAGCCACATGACAGCAACAGACAAACGTGGACAATCCTCGGCAGTAAAAGCTTTGAGAGGTCTTTGGCCCCTCAGCAGGTGTTTCTTCTTGCATCCTACTGCATCCAACTGGCCCAGTGTACAGTATAGGATGGAAAGAAGGCAAACCATGCCACTTTAACATTTATTGCAACATAATACATTAGAGCAGTAAACAGTAAGGCACAAATACATGAATGCCGTTTTTTGTACAGATGAAATGGATTGGAAATGGAGATGGAATCAGACATGTAGCGACGTGAACTCAATCAGACCCACTGTCAACCACGTTGAATACTGGACACACATACAGAAGTAGTTCTGTCATATTGTCCACGTATAGCCTAAACCTTCAAAGTAGACAAATTCACCTATCCCTTCTCATTATCTGAGTTCTGATTGGACTGCTTATATAGACGCATATATAACATATAACATAACACATATAGAGCTAATAATACCAGTGTTGTGTGATGAGTGACTGCAGTGAGCCTGCCTCCTACCTGTCTCACACTATGCCATTAACAGGTCATGTTGGTGAGGGTCCATCCTACAGGTCACTTTATAATGAGCAAATGCTCTGAGAGTTTTCACTCACACACACACACACACACACACACACACACACACACACACACACACACACACAGCAGGATTGTGTGCACAAATACTTTGAGATGCGAATAGCTGTCTCTTATCAGAGTCTGGCAGCTCCCGCCGACACGGCAGAGGCCTTCTACACCAGGCAGAACATGATTTCTCCTGGGAACACTTTTTCCATTTCCTGCTTTGAAAGGGAAACTAAATAAGCCACACTGGTCCTCATCTGAATACATTTGACCCATTAAAAACAACTCTGCGCTCCCGCCCTTTTCTCTGCTGCGGTGGTAAAGTAGACCGTGTCGCCCACGGAATGCAAATGACAACAGTGGCAGTGGGCCTAGCGTGCCCGGCGCCTGCCAGGTGCAGATAGTGGCGGAGGTGACGTGGACTGAGGAAGGGGTAAAAGTGTTGAGTGGGAGCTCCAATTAGTCCCTCACATTGAGGAAGAACACATGAGTCAGCCCCTGTCATAGGGATCCCCTCTTTACTAATTCACTCCTCTGTTACTTTAACACACAATTAATCAATGACAGGAAGGTGTAGTCGGAGCTGTTCATCAGGAGCGGAACGTGAGCCAGGGTGAATTAATACAGTCACTGGGGGGATTACAGCTTACCGTGCTCTCTCTCTCTCTTCTTGAAACAAAAAGGAATTGCCACCAAGACAGGAGCAATTTAAATCGACAACACTGAGTAATGGCTCAATTTGCTGCACAGTCTAAACACCACAAGCAAACGGCATTACTAAATCATGAGAGTGGATCTAGATCTCCGGTTAGAAGTTGTTGGAGGATAATGCTGCTCTTAGAATCTATGAGGTACCCTCAAACACTGAATAGCTGGATATTATAAATGGAGCTGCACCGAATACTTAAAACAGACGGGTAGGTACTTACAAGCACTTGGATATAATAATGCATAAATTTTGCTTTGACCACATGTGGAAGCCATTATTAAAACGGTACAGCTGCACCTTTAAAGAACAACAATGTAGGTATACAGAATGCCATGATGTCTTACACATCTATTTTTTCTCTATTTCCATAGCTATCTAGTTTGAGACTAATTTGATCTTGCTAATAGAAAAAGATTTGACAGCCTTGTTGTAGTGACACTAAGTAATTGGGGTGACTCAGGCTCAACTAGACATCTTCAAGAGAAAATGACAATAATGGACGCAGTTCTAGCTAATCCATGAATATTCAGTCACTACTACAGTCACTACTACCTTTGAATGTTTTCTTGCTCCACTCTCTTTAGCTTTTTAATCTTGTTTATCCTTTTGTATTGATTTATAGTATTAGCCCACTTACACTCCCAAGTCGTAGAGGTTAAGCAATTACCACTGAGTCATTTTGTCTGAAAACTCATTTTATGATTGGCCTGAAATCTGGTGTGTGATTTCACCGTCCCAAGATAAAAAGAACGAGAAATATAGACCGAATCTTAGCCTCATGTTGTCCTAGGGTCAAATTTGACCCGTTCTCAGTTAATTGTTTTTTTTTTTAAATCACAAAAAATTGGCCATCAAGATAAACTTTACATTAAAAATATTTAAAAAACAAAGGAAAAAACACCAAAAACAGTTTTAAAAAAAAGCACCCACAACATTGGAAAAGTGACAAAAATGACGGAAAAAGTAATAATGTTGAAAAAAGTGACCAAAACGTTTTTTTTTTCATGGTTGACGGGAAGACAACACAAGGGTTAAACGGTTCTTTTACTTGCTTCCCTTCCTCGGGTCTGAGACCGTCCCACCGAGGAAGCATGGGAAAGATGGAGGAAATCACGAGAGGACAGACACGAGGAATGGGTTTTAGAGGGATGAGACGTCCCTTCCTCTGAAACGTCCCGTGAATCCGTCAGCTGTATGGGGGGCGTTAGCAACCCTTCCAGCTCCTCAGAGATCCCTCCTCCATCCTGACCCAGCAGGGCCAGAACTACTTCCCGTTCAAACGAGGAGACATCAAATAAGAGAACAGAAATCCAGCCCTAGGGGACACTATGACCTCACCTCAAGCATCAGCCCGAACGTTTGACTTTCTAATCAGTAAACTACTGTACGGGGTATTTTTGGGGGTTAGCATCACAAGGCTAGTTTGAATATTTCATTTGAAAACGTACGATTTTTTAAATTGTTTGTTGGTGTTTCCCTGTAAATGTTTTGTTTATTTTTGAAATATTGCAACAAAAGTGAGAGAAGACATCTCAGTAAAATTATAAGACGGTATTACACCACAGGAAGACGCTACAGATCTAGACAGCTGTGTTACTTCTTATTAGCAAAAGAGTGTCTCAAAAACAGACAGATGGGTAAAAAGATAGATGATAGACCGGTAGATCCATATACAAACACAAGCACTGTACTTAAAACTTTGACATACTAGTCAGTGCTAGGTTTAAGCACCCTCAGCCCTGGCTGCCACAGCACTCTCATTTCAATCCTAAAAACCCAGAACAGTTCGATTTAAATTTTGCACATCATTAAGTCATTTATAATTAATGCGCAGCTAATTAAGGCTTTCTCATAGTTATTAACAGGATGTTTAATTCTAATTACTTTAAATTCTCCACCTTAAAGAGAGTCTAATATTTGAATTTTACTGAAACCCAATAAAGGATGCCTGAAATGATCCAAGCATATTTAGTAGATTATGAAAATCATAGTGACTTACCTTGTCGTCTTGGTCACTCTCTGTGTCACACTGCAAAAACAAAGAAAAAGAAAGGCAAAGCTGAAAATAATAGGAACAATAAGTCTACATTCTTGTTTCATATTTGTCACTGATTAGACTGTGTGAGTGCCATAATCTAATTTACCTTGCAAATGGCATATGTTATCAGCTGTTCAGTGACAAACATCTCACTCATATAGTCAGTGTCTGAATGTCATCAGATCACTTCATTAGCTGCCACAAGCACCGGGATGTGAAACAAAAAGCAGCCGTGCCCTTGTTAAAACTGAAACCTGTGCTAAGTCAGACAGAGCTGGACTCTCAGAACACTAACCGCCACTAGAATCCTAACTCCTGCTTCAGGCTGGGAATGGAGAAATGATGGGAAGAGGAAGGAAACTTTTTAATGGAGGGAGGAAAAAGTGGTTGGATTTCATTTTTTCTTTCCAATTTCAATTTCAAGGTCCACTTAACTCTTTATCAACTAATTAGTGTGATGCTGGGTGACTGGCGGCCCTCAACGTTGTGCATATGGCTGAGGTGCAGAGAAGCACTGGAGTCGGTAATGAAGAAGGCACTGGGGGGGAATATGGGCAGGGGTTGGCACAAAGTGTGTGTGTGTGTGTGTGTGTGTGTGTGTGTGTGTGTGTAGGCAGGGGGACGAGGAGTGAGGGGAGGGGTTGGTGGGTGTCGATTAAAGTAGGGAGGGAGTGAAGGAAGGGGGTGAAATGATTGACAGCCCAGGGATTGAGCGACAGAAGGCCGTTTTTTCTTTCGCTCCTTTTTTTCTTGCTTCCGTCACTTGTTTTTTGCTGATCTGGAGCCCTGCAGAGCTCAAAGGTAGCTGGCTGGGCTCGTGGCTGGTCTGTTTTTGAGGCTGGATGGTAAAAAAGGGCCTTTGCTCAGCAGGAGCATAGCATCCAATTTACAGGCCTGTCCCACGCGGCCCCAGGGGCCGCCCGCGGCACACTGCCATGATGGTCAGCTCCAGCAGCTCATAAATTATGCAGAGGCAATAAACGCACTGGGCAAACACTTCTCAGACATTTTCCTGCTCTCCA
>NC_045745.1:6394078-6403208 GCF_008692095.1 Etheostoma spectabile | reverse complement strand
ACCGTCTTTCTCCACCACACACAACATTCCATCCCCAGTTTCATACAGCCAGCAGCCCCATAGATTGTCAGCTGGAGGAATAAATAAGGGTAATGAAAGACAAGTGCAGATTCTGATTACACGTGAATATCTGTGTAATGCAAAAATCTGCACACTGTGTGCATTTATGCACATCTGTTCTAGCTTGTGAATAAATTGGTGTGTCGGCCATGTATCGCTCTCTCTCTTGCGGCCTCCCGCACAGCACTGACTGATGCAGCAGCAGACAAGATCTGATGAGCAGTATTAGCCATCTCGACTGCTTCCGTGTATTCAGGCCTCTCAGAATGTGACAACTGTAATGCGACCGAGCACTCATTAGCTGCTTCCCTGCCTATGCACACAACACACCCAGGAACACAGGCATGCAAGTGGTTCAAATAATGGACGTCATTTGAGTTTTTCCATTTTGTTGTGATCCATGAAAAAACACTACCAGCCATTCTTTCTTGTGTTCCCCTTTTTTTCTTCCTCCTTTCCCTGTTCGCTGGCTGTGCAGCCAATTGCTTTGATTGCCAAGATAGAAGCCGGCTGGAATGACTTGCCCTTGCTTGTGAAGCAAATGGAACATGCTAATGGAACTCATCGTATTACCCGATGCAAAAGTGCCATAGCTCATTACTTTAAGATAAAAGGATATCATTGTAGACGGCAAGCAGAATTGACTTTCTGTGCTGCAACTTGATGATGATTTAATCAACTGCTCTCTTTCACTTCTCATCCCTACGCCTGTCGCTTTCGCAGGTGCCACTAAGCGAGGCACTCACACGGCTAGTGGGGGAGAGAAAAGAAAAGAAATTGCTGTCATTATTTTTTTCTCGGAATAGAGGAATGCAAATTTCCCAGAGCGTCAAAGGGTGGAAAAAAGGGAAAACTTAATAAAATGGAAATACCTTTATAATGAGCAAAGTAAAAATCCTGAGATCAGGCCTGACAGGCAAGGGCAGGCAATTTGATCGGCCTTACAGTGCAGGCGCCAAAGCTCCCTTGAACTCGCTGCTCAAGTATGGAGCAAAAAGTAACAAATAATAACATCTCTAAAAGATTAAAAACACATCTCAGGCATACAAACAAGTCAGAGCTGTCACTCACTGATAAGAGATCATAGTAAACTAATGCGTTGCCTCATGCATAAAGCAACCTGAGGCGGGGGAGAAGAATCCCTGCTGTCTGGAATTTCTTCCCTCCTTGTATTTCTACCTACTGACTCTTACATTGGAAACGGAGACGGAAAGCTAGAAAGTCTTGGCTTTGCACTTGTAAATGTTATGAATTATTGCTACACCTCATCATTAATAACTGAGATATGGTATAGTTTTAGGAGGTAAGCATAAGCTCAAGAATTTGGTTATTGCTACTGATGGGTGAGCATATAAATCTGCAGAGCTGTGGTTAACTGTTATGTCAAAAACACTTCATACCAATCCGGAGAGGCCATGTCAAATGAATAGACATATGCCAGAGGGTTAAAATAAATAGATTATCCTGAAGAGAGAAAAAAAACACAACAACAATGGTGCTATTGAGATCAGTGGAGTAAGCGCCCTGACAGGCGGTAGGAAAGGGGGATTATTTTAAGCAACATTCATGCACAATAAGGAAACCATTAGTCCTGGGAGGGGGCTGACAAAGAAAAGTGATACTCTATCCAGACCGACTGCTATTTACACAGGGCCAGCATTATACTGTACAGCTCGACCCTAGTGTTAAGTTTAAGTAACATAGGAATGTCAAACATTAGCATCAGCTCTAAGAGCTGTTGATGTTGGCCTGTATCCGGAGCACTTCTGATTGCCCGCTGCTCTCACGCGGGCCTCTCTTTTGGCTGAGTGCTCTTACAAATTTCCCTGCGCTCAGTCCAAGCATCAAGCCTTTTGTTTATATTGGTCTGAAAGCAGAAGTAAATTATTCTTGTCCTAAATCCTCTCCAGCTGAGAGTAATACTGGCTCAATAAAAGGGGAACATAAGGAGCCACGGGCCGAATGCTAAATGCTGCAGCTATGCTATCGCTCACCAAAGTCTCCTGCTCGAGCTACCCGCGGAAAAATGTCTGTACTAAAGAGGCAACCACATCACACAGGGATGCGTGCAAGGCAAGTAGGCCATGTTCCCTTTTCCAACATAACCTTTTGGAAATCCACTGGTCCACAAATACTAACAGATGTTAAGTCGATCAAGAAAAAAATGGCATGCATAACTGATCATTCTGAAGACGAAAAAGTGTGTGTAACAGGCTTATTATAATTGTGTATGTCTCCCGTGTTACAAGTTGTCTCTAATCTAATCTTTTCTAAAATGGCATCTCATTGAGTCTGGATCTGTGATGGATGCGTATGGTCACCCCTATGACTGACATTAGCCTCAGGTTCTGCTGGTTTCTATCCATGACCTTGGAATTAATTATGGTTGACATGGGCTTCATTAAAGCGCCCTGTTGCACAGGAGGATACTGTCTGTTTATCAGCCGGAGCCAGGTTGTCCTGCAGGATGGCTGAAGGGGTTAAAGCCCAGGGAAGATGCCAACCTGCCTGCATGCCTGGGAGCTGGAAAGACAGCATGAAGGATGGCAGCCATTGCCAGGGTCAGCTATGACAGTGCCAATGTGATGTGCTGTCGTCCCCCTCCCAACAGCTCCTTCCTGATATAGCTGTGTGTCCTGATGGTTTTCTGATGCAAACAGTCACATGGCAAAATGGTTTTCTCCCCCCCCCCGCCGTATCCTCCTCCATCTGCTGCTGGGCCTGGGTGCCGCCGACTGCCCGCCTGTCACAGCGTGTGTGGAAATTAGCTGGGGAGGAGGTGCTCGCTTGTGCTAATTACATTTTAATCATTGGAAATGTGTTGGCAAATCAAGCCTTGATTGCCATCTTGGAGCCCAGTGCTCCTCTCCGCAGGTTGGGAAAGGGGGTGGGGGTTTGTGGGGCTAGAATGTGGCTAAGCCCAGACACGGCAAAGTGGACGCCTCACTTTCCACCACAACTTGATATGGCGGCATGCCTGGCCTCCCACTGGGTAGGGGCTGTGCCACATTATTCATGGGGAATGGAGGAAGACCGGCATGGCAAAATGGGGATCTGTTCCATGCTTATTCTCAAATCCCCCACTCACACCTCCCGTACCCCCCTCTCTTTCTCACCCACACATTACACAGTCTGCCAGTCTCACCACTGTGGATTGAGGAACAACAAATAGAGCCGGGCAGGAGGAGACTGATGAGCTCAGGGTTTGCTACACAGCACCTGCATCGGCGCACAAAGCTGGAGCAGCAGGCCCCGTCGCAATGTGCTCACAAATGACTTTCCTTTAAAACAGAAAGAAGAGAAAGAAAGAGAAACTGACTTGGCTACATCAAATTTGTACTTTTTCAAAAACTAATAATCTTAAGGTTGGCAACATAAGTATGGTTGATACATGTTGATGACTGGAGATGCAGCTATAGTCCAGTTTGTTGCGCTGTACCAGACACACCAACATGGCCATTATGCTCCACCGCCGGCTTCACGCAGCTCCGTCACCCATTGGGACTTGTGATATTAATGATGATCTTGCCAGAACAGACCTTCTGTTACAAAGCCCCTTTTCCTTGCTCAGTGTTAACCACTGCTACACCACAGACTGGCACTGTTTTTTTGGTTCATTACGAGTGTGAATCAAAATACACATACGCCCAAGCGTACACTGTGATCAAGTGGCTTCACACTGGAGTGAACCTCAAATAAACTAGAAATAAGACCAGCAGACACACACTCCATAAATATCCATACTGTAAAAGTACAGTTAAGTAAATGCACCTAAACGTTCAGTGAGTGAAAGGGGAAATTCAACATGACGTGCCTGACTGGGACAGATCCTTAAAATAAGGAGTTCTAAGGCGATGACATAGAACATCTAATTTCCACAGCATCTGCTTGATGTCGAACTGTCATATAAAAGTATGGTAGGAAAGAGTAGACCTAAATCAGAAGGAAAAGAAAACAGCACAGCTTGAGTGATTGAGACAGTCTATATGGTCACATAAGGCAACCGCCTCTTTCATTAGCCAAGAATGTTTCGTCAGCGAGGACCAGACGTCTGTCTGGACTAATATAATCAGGACTGATCCACATGTGTAGCACTGGCCAAATGCAGCAGGCCAACATCTGAATGCAATTTCCCTTCAAATGTAAAACTTTATCCAGTAGATATTCAATTTGACCGCAGACTCTGGAACCCACTCACTGGGGCAGAGGAGCTAAAGGAGGGACGATGGTGGACGAGGGCAGAAAAATGAAGCCTTCCATAAAATAATAACAACTTTATAGTCTTTGACCTCTGTTTCAATACTCTGGAGTACATTCTGCTTATGTTTTATTTCAGTGGACTGTGCCAAAGCTTACTAAAAGAATATTTGAGAAATATGTCAAAACCTGACTCTTATTCCCTTATATACCTACTCTTATTACGGATTCCGTATTGCTAAATCTCTAATGGTTTACATTATTATAGCACAAATAAAGTCCCATCAGAGGGGCTTAATAAAGTTACATCAGAGAGTTGGCTGTGCAATATCTGCAAAAAGACTCCATGTTGAGGTGTGAGCACAGAAAGTGACAAAAACCCCTCTGAAACGCAGATACATAGACACGTTCACACACAAAAAGATACGTTCAGAAGGCATACGAGTGGTGTTTGTTGCTTTCTGTTTGAGTGTGGAGGAAGATAGGACATTTAACTCAACCGGCAATGTGGCAGCGTGCTACTGAAGTGATGCTCGGCAGAAACAGATGTTGCCGCAGGGTAAACCTCTCTGTTGATCAGGCCCATCCACCCACCCAACACGCACACACCTGACAAGGACCAGGGTGGGGAGGGAGGATCACAGAGGTGCAGCACTTTGCTTTCTTAAAAATCCATTTGTTACACAAGCAAGTTCAGTATCTCTCCTTCTAGAAGCATCTCAACGCAGATCTCCAGGCAACAGGCGCCTGAAGGTGGGAAGTGTTTACTGGTTATCTGATAGAAAGGGAACAACGTAAGACACGGCTGCAGCACACAGATGTGGGCGCATACAAAAACACCCACAAACACACACCGTAGCTCACCCCAACCTGGCACTGTTTCCATAAACCAATAGGCAGGTAGCAGATTAATCAACGATTAATAGAAGGATTTTGAGATAATTACATACATCAAATAGCATTGTTTGTGCAGTTATGGTGACTCCTCTGAGATGAGTCTTCTTGGTGTGTATTTTAAGTACCCCACATGCTAGATAATAACGATAGGATTTTGCATCTTCATTACATCAATCTGGCCACACACAAAAAAAAATCTATTTGTGGATTGCTCCTAAAGCAGCACAATTCCCTGTGCATATTAAAGACAAACTGGATTTCTGTACCAGAAGAAGTGCCATGATGGAAGCAGTGAAATTCAGGAAGGATTGTGTATTGAACCTCAATAGTTGAAAACTGCCAAATACAGAAAGCTGGCACGGAATGCACTGAATATATATATATACATACACACACACACACATACACACACACACTGTATATTGGTCACCTCTAGTATTATTTGTGACATTCATAGCTTGCATGTTCTTGGATGTATGCTTAACTACAGGAAGCAACACTCTGTTGTCAAGAGATATAAACCTCATCTGCTTCCCTCAACTCCCACTTGCAGCCCCCCCCCCCCCCCCCCCCCCCCCCCCCCCCCCCCACACACACACACTGACTCATAGCTGAGGGGGGAGAAAAACATCAGGATTAGGTTCTGTGCCTCTAATCACTTAACTCCTCACACCTGATGGCACACTATTAACTTTGACTGTCTCCAGTGACCCCGTGGGTCGTTGCCCATCACATCAAGTTTTTATTAGGGAATTTTCCTCATCATTAGCCATGGCCTGGAAACGAGCCATTAATATTCATAGTGGCAAACCAAAATGAGGTCCCACTGATTTTCCATCATCCAAGCTATCTGCGCAGCTGCCGCCGTTAACAATCACCCTGGCACTGTGCATTTGCCACGTATCATTATGGGGCTCCATAAAGCTCTCTCTCTGGGTCTGCCATGATGGGAAGGAGAAGGTGGAGGAGGAGCAGCAAAGTGTGATTCTTGCAGCCAGCTGATGCCCTTCTGAAAGAACCTGCCCAGCTCTGCCAACAATCTGCCTGGAAGTCTCATGCATAAAGGCCAGCACTGTCAATGCTAACAACCCCTGCAAGCTCTGCCAGGGACACAGCTGAGATCCTAAGTTCCCTCGGTGCTCTCATTTCAGAGCACACGTTGTTCATCAGTCTGTGATAGCAGCTAGCAGCTTTGGAAAGGTCTAAAATCACATCCACACGAATTCTCATTTACATAGCAATACATCCTGAAAGAAATACAATATTTAGATTTTCCAGGAGTGCAGGATATCCGAACGCCAGGAGTCTGAGTAAACCTGTCCCAAAGATCCAAAATGGCTACCCGTGCCTCCACAGATTGCAGCTCGTCATCAAAACGATGCACCCAGATCGAGGCTCTGCTTCTCTGTTACCAGAGGAGGGCATCTCACATCTTGGCTGCCAGCGAGAGCAGGTGCTCAGGCTCCACACGGTGTGTGTGTGTGTGTGTGTGTGTGTGTGTGTGTGTGTGTGTACAGGCCTGATAAGGTGCCTCAGAGCAACAATGTCCCAGGCATCTCCTGCTGATAAGAGTCCTCTCTCTTCCCTACTCACCCGAGCGGAGACTAGCTTTGCCCGATGCAAGGGAAGGCCTCCTATGTGTCATGGGTGGGAGCAGCAATCAAGAGGTAACACCCTGACAGGTAGATCTAAACGTCCCCCTTTTGCTCTTACGCTCCTCACTGAATTCAACATAAAAATGATAACTGCACATCAATAATGTGAGCTAATATGTGAGAGTCGGTCTGACAGGTCATTTAGTTTACATATTATATTTCTGGTGAATACTGGATGTTATTCGTGGGAATGAAAATTATGTCTTGATTTTATAAACAGATGGCAAATTCAACAACTTTCAGTAGAATGAGGACATAAGGTGAGACACCAAAACAGATGCAGCCACTTCAGCACCGTCTTCCCAATAATTAGAGCTGCGGTGACAAAAACACTTTGTTATTCTCCTACTATGATTTGCTAGCTGTCGCAGTGTACATCTGAGTTGCCTCATTATACAGAAAGTAGTCAAATAAAAGCCGACACCGCACACTCCTGTCAGGATTCTGTCTACCACACATGCAAACAAGCGCAGATGAATAAACATTAGCTGTTGTTGAGGGCTGGTCTTTGAGCCGCGAGGCTCACAAAGAATCGCTTTGTACAATATAAAAATATTTAATTTGAAAGACTGATGCAAGGCAAAATGAAATTAAAAGGAACCAATGCTAACTGCTAAAACAAATTACTCGCAGCGCGCTAAATTACATTTGCTCCTCCATCAGCGAGATCAAACGAGCCTGGTTTGACTTCCCTGCGCTAATGATTTCCTGCACTCACCTCCTTTTCCATCCCAGGGGGGTTAATAAACACTCAGTCTGTTTTTTTGTGTTTGTTTGTTTGGTTTATTTATACATTTCCCAGCTCTACGTCTCGTCTCGCTCCCCCCTCTCTCGTACACTTTGCCCACGCCGGTGGCAGACCGGGTGAATTAGTGGGATCTAATGTAATCCCTGGGACAGCGGGCTTCTGAAAAACGTGCTCAATTAAAGCAGGATGAGCCCAGTGGGAGCGTCCCTGGTGGAGCGTGGGGTGACTGACGCAGCCCTTTGGTTGGGATTAATTAGCATGCTAAGTGGTAAAGCATGATAGCAGGCTGAAAGCCACGGACCAGCCATCTGACATCCACCACCTCCCACAATACCAGCAGTACAGTCACGGTTCCAACCAGTCCAGCTCCCCCCCACCAGCCCTTAAAGCCGGATTTAACCTCCTGACAAAGGCATAAAGGCAGCTAAATCTTAGTTTATTTTGAAGATAAAAGAAGTAAACGTGCGCTACCTGTATTCCGTTGTCAGGAGGTTAAATCAGGCTTTAAGGGCCAGTGGGGGGGCTGGACTGGTTGGAACCGTGACTGTACTGCTGGTATTGTCAAAGATATGGACTGAAGCCAGAGACTAGGGGTCTAAGAATGGTTGGCGAAGAGCATCCAGCTCAGAACACGTTCCATATCTGCACATCTTTGGTTGAGAAAATTACAAGTAAAATATCTTAAACTTTGTCTTGATGTTTTTGCAGGCTCCTTAATCAACTTTTTAAAAAGGATTTGGTTTTCAGCAGTAAACAGCCTGTCAAGGAATGGGACCAAATATCGATACTGCAATATTACGTTCTTTGTGTGATATGACAATCGGGAGCCAAATATCAATGTTTTAATGAATGAAATGAGGTGCTTTAAATAGATTTCCCTGCTCCCAGCGTTGCTACTAATGGCTCCTCGAGGTGGCGCTCAACACATGAACGAGGAAAACTCGAACACAGTTAACTAGCCAAGGAGGAAGAGGTTTTCAACGGGATGGAGGACAGCAGTTTGAGGAGAATAACAGATGCCCACGTCTGGACCCATAGTTGATTTACTTTGGCTGTTTTCTAACAGTTTGGGCTTGCAGTAAAGAAAGAGTGAAAACCTGCACTTTACCTTTTTACTGGCATTTTGTATTCATAGTTAGACCAATATTGTGATGTACCATTATGGGATTGTCTAGCAATATATTCATTAAAGCAGAATTGCTGTATTGTGATATTATCGGTATTATGAGCCACGTATGTTTGTATCATGAATCGTATTCCCACCCCTAGTCAACAGGCCGGATCGTACCACATCATCACACCATCGCTGACCTGAAGGATAGCTCCAGGACAGCAGAGTTGACCAAAGAGAAGTGCAACTGAAAGAATACTCCTTGAAACCATTAGCAGTATGCAAACGTGTGGTCAAACTGGGAGTGAGTGAGTGGAGCTGTGCTCTCACACACTTTCCAGACCTGACTAACAAACTGTAATGTTTTGCAGTGCTTCATGTGTTTTCTGTTTAATTTCTGCATGGCACAATACCACAGAGCTCAAGCCCCAAGGCTCTGTGCTTATATTGACTGCCCCAGCG
>NC_045745.1:6392021-6394068 GCF_008692095.1 Etheostoma spectabile | reverse complement strand
GGGGACTTCAGATCAATCTGGGTCAACCAGTAAAATGTGAACGCAACCAAAATGGCAACATCTGCATTAAATTCCCAAATCTGACTTTGTCAAAGGTTCTTCTCTTAGCTGGAATAATGTCTACATTGTGTACAGCAATGACAACACCTACACAAATTTCTGACTACAAAGTATTCTTTGCAAGGGTGCAACAGTTTGTATATTTGTGCCGAGCATCATTTTACAGGGGGTCCTGTGCACGCAGCTGCATGTACATGGATGCACGTTATGTGGATCTAAAGTTCACAAGCGCAAGCTACACCAGCAGACCTTTAGCCGTACGCCGTTAGCAACATGTGCTGAGGGTGTGCAAGTCAGTCACATTATGGCGAGCACAAATTACACGCTGGAAGCTGGAAGACCCAGTCAGCTACAACAGCAACACACACAGAGAGAGAGAGAGAGAGAGAGATAGAGAGCTGTGTATGAGACAAGGACAGTGTTTTCAGTGTAGGGTCTGTGAATAGAAACACATCCAACATGCTAATGGACATCCTATTTTTTGCCAATGCCTTTTTTTACACTGCTCTGTAGCTGAAATGTCAGGCTCAGCTACTCCAACTCAAATGCTTAGTGAATTACTGGTTAGGGTTCTCTAGAGCTTAACAAAAGAACAACTCAGCTAATCGTTATCAGTGACAAGAGAAAAGCCTCAATCCATCTAAAGTTGAAAGCGTCTGAGCACACCGCTTTTTGGGAGATGGTGTCTTGTCAGTGAGCAAGGGTCAGCTGTCATGTGGTGTACTGGTGTTTTTCCAGGCCACTGGTTACTGCTCCCCTTGTGTGTTGTTATAGTGTCTCTGAATAAGTGATCGTGCTCCAATAAAAACTGACCTAGCCTTAGCTCCACTCAAGAGCTTTCAAGCCAACTCAGCACACAATATCCCACATAGTTTATGACAACTCCTCTCTTGGCTTTCTTACAGCCCAAAGACACCGGGAAGGAGAGAGGGAGAGAAAATAGCTGGAGTGTTTTGTCAGCCGTAATTACTCTCCAATTATATGGTCAAAATATGGCATTACAGGGCACTTTGTTGTCCAGGCAGGCTGGCTTTGATCAAGTTGTGGCAGAATGTGTTTCACATTAGAGGCCCCACGATGATGTATGCTTCCTGTCACGACAAGGATAACAGTGAGGTCAGCAGGCAACCCCCCCTCCCCTGCTGGGAGCAAAAGCAGTACCACATCCATCCCTGATGCATACTCTGCTCCTCTCCAGCCAGTGAGTAAAAGGATGTTGTGGAAGGGAGAAACAAAGCAAGAAAAGAACAGGGAGTAGAGAATTGGGTGATTCACAAAAATGGTAAAATATATAGAGATATCTTATAATAGATGCAAACCATGCTTTTTGCCACAGGTCATAACTATCATCACCCACCTGTTCAGCTAGCCTGGACAAACCAAGAGGACACTGCTTGACTTTGCAAAAAAAAGCAAACATAGGCGTGATGGATTAAATTTTACTGAGAAAAAGTTAAATTTGCTCCACTTAAAGTGTAGCTAGCTTCTTTTAGTTTTTCTCACCAACTCAGGGGTTAAAAAGTAGCCTTCGCCGTCTTTGTTGTAAACAAGCAGCATCTATTCACATCCACCATGTCTCACCATAACGTCATTGTGTGTATCCTTAAGGCTGTAAAATATGATTTTTAAAACCATTTCCGGACAGTTTTTAAAAATGTTTTCTCTTCTATTACTGGCACACTGCTACTCTTTTACTTTTACTAAGTGTTAAAGTCCTCTGTAGTCAGCAGACATCGTGAGATTTTGTTCAGTATTTGTGACAAAGTCACATGATCCTGCAGGGCCCGTGGTGGATGGATGGGATGGTAAGGACATATGGTTCTGCCTATATAGAGCAACCTTATTGGTCAACAAAGTTTGGTTTTCACAAAATGGTTATTGCGCCCCAATAACCTGTGTGGGGCAGCGGCTTATACACTGTCCCATACTAGCAGCCTAAAAGCTGCTATCTTACCTGCTTTTATATGTTTAACTGTTTTTAACTGCT
>NC_045745.1:6349914-6392011 GCF_008692095.1 Etheostoma spectabile | reverse complement strand
TGTTTAATTTCTTGTACTGCACTGTAACTTTTACTACTTTAATCTTTTTATGTAAAGCACTTTGAATTGCCCTGTTGCTGAAATGCGCTGTACAAATAAAGCTGCCTTGCCTTCAGTAAATCTCTACAGCGCCACAAGAGGTCTAAATCTCCTCCACATACATTTAAACAAAGTGAGTACAGGACATGTTAAACGTGATGTTATCTCTGTGGGTAATGTCATGGTGGAAGTGAACCCTGCAGTTAGCTTCAGTGGTGTGAAGATGATGGACCATTCAGCACTTTATCACACAGCCAAGGTAAGAGACTGTTGCGCTGGAGCCCTGCAGCTGACATTATGTATTAACACTGAGTGTTCAAGGAAAATTACAATGACTTTGAATGTGCTCATTTTCATCCAACACATTCTCTCTTGGGTTGGCAGTGTTCTGACACAACCCACTTATCAAAGACGCCCATGTGGGTAAAGAAAAACATTTCACTACAGCATCTCCGAGCTGAGCTGAGCTGAGCTTGCCAGACTCTTGCTGGTCATCTGCTGAGGGCCAGTGAGAGCTCTTCCTGAGGGATATCAGCGGCATCCCAGGCCAGGCATGGCATGTGCTCTCTCCAAGACCCCCCCCAAGCCCTGCTGCATGCTGGCCTACGCTGCGGACACCGCCATCTGTGCTGCCGCCCGACGGTAAGTTGGCAAATGAGGTTGCACAAGCAGTCCTCCCCTAATTTGGGCGTTCGGCCCAGGGGTTGGAGGAGGAGGGTGGCTGTGGTGTGGTGAGGGATGCTCCCTGGTGTTTCAGAGAGCCACTCCATAACACTTTTCTCATGAGCGCTCCTCCGGAGGGCTGCTGGAACGTCTCAGAGCCATCTGGGGAGAAGTGGAGCGTGGCAGGGAGCAGCTGGACGCTTACAGCTGCTATTTAAGCCCTGGCAGCAGAGCTCCACACAGTCAGTCACAAGGAAATCCAGGAAGCACAGCAGAATCCAGCAGAGGAGAGCTCACACAACACAGCCATCCGGCTCCACACTCCTGACATGCATTTGGTCTGACCTTTCTCACTAAATTACAGAGAAAAAAAAAGTTGCAAATAATTCTGCTAGTGAGTACACATTTGGTACAGCCCAATGGTGGTGACCAAAAACTGTTGTTGCGGAAGACAATATAGGTATTTCTAATTAAAGTCACAAAAATACATAAAAATGTCTGATTTTACATTTACAGAAGTTGAACATGAAGAAATTGGTTAAGTATTATATATAATAAAAATATAAAAAGTTCTGTCATAGCACTTTCTAAAGTATGTCAACAAACAGTTGTATCTGGATTAAACCAGGTGAGGAGCGGTCTTGAGATAAAGGACCAGAAATAATGTTTAAAGCTGGGAACTGAGAGGCCACCATCCTCTCTCCTCCTGACACCGCTGATTGTAATTTACGCCAGTAGCCAGCAGGAGAGGAGAGAGGCAGTATAGAGCTCACAAAATGAATTCTGGGTAAGAATCGTTTAAATGAAGCAGTGCCGACTTTGACCAGTCAATATTAAAGCCTGATAAACTTCCTTACTCCTTGTATAAGGATAGAAGGTGAGGAAGAGACAGAGGGGTTTTAAAAAGAGACCAAAACATTGTCCGCAAATAGTGAGAGGTGATGCTGGGTATTACACATGCATATTGGTGACACCATAATGCATTGGCGAGTGGCTTGAGCCAGCGGCTCTGAGGAAATGACAAATAGTGCAGGACTCAAGGGGCATCCTTGGCGGTAGGAGAAACTGGAAATACAGAGGAGGAGGTGCGTCCAGTTAGGACTCCGGCTGAGGGAATAGAATGCATAACTTTAATCATACCAATGAAAGTTTTATCAAAGCCCATCACCTCAAAGACTGACCATAAAAATGACCACTCAAGCCTATCAAAGGCTTTCATTACTTCAAGAGAGAGAAGGGACATTGGGGTCTTACTGTCTTCTGCAGCATCAACAATGTGGAGAAGGCGTCTAACATTATCTGCTGCCAGTCTCGTTTTTATGAAACTTGTTTGGTCAGAGTTCACTATTTTTGCCATTTGAGACTCCAAAGGACGAGCTAGGAGTTTTGCAAAGATTTTAATGTCAGCAATAAGCAGGCTCAGAGGTGGAACACTGTAGGATCCTTATCCTTTTTCAGGAGTAAGGACATTAAGGCTGTGTTTACATCCCTTGGGAATTCCCCCTTTTTAATAGAGAAGTTACCAGTTGTCACAATGGGTTTTATCCCAAGTGTAACCTCAGATTCATACAGATTGGAATAAAATGTCCTAAAGGATTTATTTATTTAGACAGGGTTAGTTCTAATATTACCATCTGAAGATTTAATAGCAGGAATATCTGCAAAATAATCACTGGATCTTAACCTTATAACGAGAAGTTGACTAGGTCTAGCACCCTAAAAGTTATAGCGCTGTCTTGCTCTGTGACTTAAAACTTCAGATTTCTGTTTCAGAATGTTGTTTTTTTCCTTCTAACCCTAACCCTAATGATTGTTCCAAAGGTATCCGGTCAGTAAAATTTGTTTGTAAAAGTGAAAAGAGCAGAATAGTATGGTATTGGTCGTAATAAAACCTTTTATTGTGTCCCACAATATACTGGGGTCTTCTGAAGAGCCAACATGAAGCTCTGCAAATATTTGGAATTCTGCAATAAACTGAGTGATACAGAATTCATTTTTCTAACGCCACGTTGAGACAATTGGCCAAGTGTGGTGGCACAAAGGATGCCTTTATGGTCAGACAAAGCCATTGGGATTAACATCGCTTATCAATTGAATGAAATACTTGAGGGGGTGCAAAAAGAAAATCTATGCTGGAAAAAAAATGTATGTCAACCTGAGAAAAAGGAATAGTCCTTACAGGTGGGATTAACTGCACACCAAATATCTAGAAGAACCAAGATGCTGGCCCAGGATTTCAAAGCATTTGTAGCCTGAGCCTGGTCCCTAGTTGCCTTTGCGTTCCACCGATCAATATTTGGCTCCCACACAGCATTGAAGTCTGAACCAACAATAAAAGAACATTCCACTAACACCAACATTTAATTGGTGAGCGTATTATAGAAATTGCCATCAAAAACATTAGGCGCATGAGATGATTGGATTGGCAAGCTGGATACGGGGCAGCAAAAATGAAAGACTAGCCAATAAATACCTGGTTGCAACAGCAACTGCTTCCACACTAAATTAACATCAAAATAAACTCATTTTCCGTTGACAGCAACAAGAAACAAAAAGCACAAAACAGCAGCTTGGAAAGGAAACTCTAGCCTACCATTTGCCCAGCTAAAGTACAGTATGTAGAGTAGGCCATATTAAGCTAGGTCAACATAGCATTCAGAAACACATCATTAATAACATCAGACAACAGTGAGATTAAACCAAGACACATCATGAGACCCAGACAAACCAAAGGTCCATGTTCATCAGGCAGCTGCTTCAGTCCTGATCCTCCTCCACGGCGCCCTCCGTGACAGAATCCAAAGCCTCGGCTATCCCTGCCGAAGCAGGAGGACGAGGCGCACTATCTATTGCTGAATAAGATAACGATGGCAACTGAGTTGGTGGGCTGAATCAGTACTTGTGTTATGATACAATATTATTGTGATTTTAAACATATTGCAATATTCCTCAGCATCCCCTGGCGGAGGTGAAAGCTCTGTACTGGACGCCGTGTCTGATCGTCAGTGCTGCCGGATAAAGCAGGATAAAATCCAGCCCCTTGTTTTGTGCTGAATCCATGGTTTGATAGAAGGCTTGCCGCTGTTTGACCATCAAGTTGCTGTAGTCCGGGAAAAAGCCCCGACCACGGGCGGAGATTTCTGCGCAGCCTGTAGGATTGCCTGCCTGGTTGTGTAGCAGAGGACATTGAAAATCAGCGTGTGATTAGTAGTGGTGGTCTTCTTTGGGCTATCATTGTCTCGATCTAAACATCTGCCAATTTCCAGAGCCAATTAGGCAGAGACGGCGAGAGACACAAATATCATTAGGTCCTTCTAGCCCCTCTTTCAGCCCGACGATGTGGATGTTGCATCTTCGGTTTCTGTCCTCCATATCTGCTGGCTTCACCCACAGGACTTGGAAAACGTGGCCATGGCTGTCAAGAATACTTGCGATGCTTTCCTCTGTAGTTTTTACATGGTCCACATCAGATCTGATAGAGCCAAGGCTTGCAGTGTAGAGATGCTAGCTGAGCACGCATAGCAGTTAGCTTCTCGTTGTTGTCGGTCCCAACCTGTTGAATCTGAGACGGAATCTGAGAGAACGTGGTTCCAGGTAGTTTTTTTGTTTCTCCAGTAACACCTCTGCGTATCTCTGCGCTGGGTTCTGTTCTGGTTTGCCATTTTACTTTAACTCTAACAATATCAAAGTTTGAACCATATAAAACAACTATTTTACAAATTATGGTCAGGAGCTACACTTTAAGCCGGCATCTGTCCACTCGATCACGTGACTTAACATCGTCAATCTATACAGCTAACGTCCCTGATTAATTCATGGTAGCCCAAAGTTGTTAACCGCACCAAAGCACTTTTCCTCTTGGGTCCACCTACAGGTTGGAAGCGGAATTCCAACAAGTTAATGAACCACTGAAACGATTTTGGAAACATTACGTTAAGGTACAATAGAATCTTTGATGTTGGGTCGATCAACACTGAAATCAATCAATATCAATTAATAACGTCTTTGTTGTATTACAGTGTTGCAAACTGGGATGTAGTCATGACAAAACAATGCCAAGTAGCAGAAAAAAACACACAAAGAGTATATATATATATATCTATCTTAAGGGATATATTGTATATAAACTTGTGTTACGAGGAGAGTACAATTACAGAGCTAGAAGCATGTCATGGTATCTTAAATTAAAGATGTGAAATGTGGTTTGTGGCGAAGTGTACATGAGATGTTATCTCTTGGCAAAGACAAGTGTGAACAGGGTCTAGTCAGATAAAGTGAGGCAGGTCACATTACACTCTGGGAATCTGCCTCGGCTTCCAGCAGCACTTTACTACAAGAAAACACTCTTTGAGTAGTTTAATGAAAGCAAATAGAGACGTGGGAGCTTGATGACTAACAGACTTCCTCCAAACATATGCACTCATCCAGAGTAAGGCAACACTTATATTTTTGCAACTGTAAGCACCCTGAACATGTTATTCCAGTCCTTTCCAAGTAACCATCCTGAGGATTTTCATCAAAATGATTGTCTGTTAAATTGCTGAATAACATAACAATGGCAACTGAGTCAGTGGGCTGAATCAGTACTTATGTTATGATCCAATATTATTGTGATTTTAAACATATTGCAATATTCTTGGATATATTTCAATTAATTACTTTTCCAACTTCAAATTATGTCTCAAAAGGAAAATGTTATAAACATCTATTTTATCTAAAAAACAAACATAAATGTCTATGTTTGTTCATCTCACTTCAATTCTATTGCTGTAAATTGTGATTGTCATGCAGACAAACTGACCAAATGTCTCATGTGCAATTCATATAATAAAATATGGATACTTGGCATCCGCGTATCGATACAGTATTACCACAGAAAATATTGCGATACTGTGCCGTATCGATTCCCCCCCCACCAGCTGTGTCTGTGGTGACATTTCCAGGAAAAATCACAGAGGCGATAGTAGAGAGGAAAGATCTCGCTAACGCAACAGACCACTCCCTTTTTCCAGTTGCGAGTACGGCTCAGGTTCCTGTGGCCTAACGAACAAAGAAAAGTGATTGCTACAGACAATAAAACTTCTAAAACAAGTGTAAGTACACCAATAAAAAATAAACTAAACATCACCCTATCTTTTTGTACGACAACAGTAACAAGTTTTCTGTAGAGCTGCCACGCATTCAGTGATTAATTAAATCATATAAACTTTATTGAGCAAATAAGGCAATCTCAAATAATGGCCCTAATAGGAATTTTGACACTCATTGAGTTATCTGTGAAACATATTGATCATACATTTCCAAAGTAAACTGCAAGTCTATGGCATATTACATCATATGTTTTGGACCGTCTGCACAGATGACCACCGGGAAAATGCTTACTTATAAGATGTTTAAGGAAAAACGTCCAAAGCTCAGAACAAAAGCACAATTAATGTTTCAAAAATATTGCAGCACTTAGTAGTAGTTACACATAGTTACAGTCTTCCTTACTTTGACCAGGGCAGCATCTGGAGAGACTTACAGGCAAAAACACAGAAAGTGGAACAGCTCTCAGTCAGAGACAGGCACCAGCAAACACACAGAAAAAGAAAGATCTGGATCCTCAGCAAATGTTGATTGGTCACCAGAGACAGCATGGGAGGTTTTCTCACAACGCTGTACGTAACACAAGCCCCCCCCCACCCCGCAAGGCTATGGGGGGAAAACTGCTTGTCATGACAACATTAATTATAGTGTTAAAGGTAGACAAAGTATTGACTTCCTTTCTTCTGCAACCTCCCAAACCACTAGCAGCCAGCAAACCCCACCACCCCCCCGAGGTAAAGTCTTCTACTAGCTCAGGCCCAGGGGCTAACTGGAAAAAAACACTAAGACCAATTAAGGCCTTCACTAGGAGACTGAAAGGAAGACAAATGGAGGCAGAAGGCCCGATTACAAGAAACCTTTGTACAGATGTAAAGCAATTAGAGCAGTCTCAGGGGCCAGACAGTGCGGTACCTGTGAGTCATGGATCCTACAGCCAGTCGAAAGTTGGAACAATCCCTCTTTTCTGTTTAGGGCCCTAGTCAGCCTGTGTATTAGTGTCATATATCAGCCGATAGGCCCAGTATTGGTTTCTCTAGTGCAGGGAAGAGGCAGTAGTCTGCCAAAGAGGATCACTCCACCCTCCATTATCCGTCTGTTGGGAGAACAGGGGCTCTATTATCCATTCAGCCGGGGCCATTTCGATAAAACAAGGGTAGATAGGAAGTGTGGAAGTTCTCAGGTGTCTCCTTCCACCAGGGAAGTTTGTCAGCGAGGTCATTCTGATAAAAGCTGGGGTAATTATACTGCACAGCACCACCGATTACCAGTCAGAGCACATTTAACCAGGGCAGCACTGTGACCTCTACCTCACAACGGATTGGCAGCGAACCCACACTGACGTAGCTTTAGTCTGAAGACCATCGATGGAAATATCTATGTGTAACAACTTTAGTAAATATAGTGAGGTGTGAAATTCTTAGTTGTTTGCCTAATGGCTACTGTCATCATATTACTTAAATACAAAATGCAGTCTCATAAGATTTCCCACAGTCGCCGTTGCAATTTGTCTCTACGTCTGTCATTAATGGCCAAAATAAAGAGCAGACTGGGTCAGAATCTGCAGAGAGTAACAAACGATTGCTAATGAAAATTTATGTTCAGTGGTCCGATCTACAATTATCTTAAGCAAAAACCCTCCTCGTGACCTGAGATTATGAAATAATTTTGACAAATGGAGGCTTGGTTTATAATGACCTTTTTCCCTTCCTCCAAGACGAGGCTAGCTGCAGCCCTCATTATTTATGGTTGGCTTTAAAAAGCAGGTATAGGAGAATGAATGTGCGGCTGTCATTGTGCGTAATGGGGCTAATAATGGTGTCCTGTGCACCGCATAATGAACCCCACCCCCATAGAAAAGCTATCTCCTTTTCTCTGCCAGTTTGACGAGCAGAACATTCTTCAGCATTCTCCTGCTTTAAAATGCTCAGCCTGCACATGGCAGGGTGGCTCGTAGAAACTCAAGAGGTAGAGTCAGAGCTAGTAATGGAATCTTTGGGAAATGACTATTGCAGCTGTTCCAGCTATTTGTCTGCACCCTCATTTGCAGATACTTAACACTTACCATCAAACTAACACACGTAGATTTCCTTTCTGCTAAATGTTATTAGCAGTGACCTAACAGTGATTTAGATGGATTCAAAAGAGACTACTTTGTCTAATTTAACTATAAAGTCATTTTAACCACATAAAAACAGCCCTGGGAAAACCTGGCTGCCATTAAGTGCAAAAATGCAACTATTATTATAAAATATATGTGTGACTGCTTGGAATTTGCACTGCCAGTGCAGTAAATCTGCACAGCAGTGCCTAGCGTGATTTGGGAGCTGAAGAAAACCATTTGACTTCACAGTTCAAGCTTGATGAAGTCCCTGGACGCTGCTGGTTAAAGACTTAAGCAGATGGCCCAATACTTGGCTCAAGAAAAAAGCTGCTCTGAATATTTTTTGGCAAATCTACAGGCATATGGCAAAAGTTCATGCCAAACACTCACAGAAAAGATCCAGCCTGCAGGAAAGCAAAAGCATATTAGGAAAGAAATAATAAGAGTAGGAGAAATGAGAATGACAGAAAGATGTTAAAATGGCAGAAATGTGATACTGTTGGTCTATACACATGTAATTTACTGTGAGCCCATCTAGATCTTCCCAGTCTTAAACAATCACTGTCATAATAAGGCAGAGTGGAAGGGACGAACAAGGTTCTGCTTTAGATCAGGGCAGAATCTACAGCTCCGAGGGGCCGAGTGAGGAAGAACAAGCTCTGGGAAAATCAGACTTCACTATCCTGGATTGGCCAGTTCTCACATCCTTTTGTCTGCCGCCAAAAGATTAGGTGCAAGGACATTTTGCGGTGAATGGATACACATTTAAGATGGATACACAAGGAGATGACTTGTGGGATTTGGTATCAATAAAGACACAGATAGCTAAAGATTATAATACACTAGGCAGAAAATCAAGTGAAAAGCTCATATCCTGTGTGACTCAACTCTGTATAACAGTTAGGCATCAACTGTATAATCTTCAATACAGTTGTCTGAGACTTTGTATGAATAAGAAAGTCACGTCCGCTTTTAAAGCAAAGACACATGAGGAAAACCAGCAGAGCTGAAAGCTTGGAGCTCAACCACTGGAAGACAAAGGATGATTGGCAGCAGACACAACATTAGTGGGAGGAAGCTCTCTCTCAAGAGCTTGACAGGCAGAGAGAGAGGATCAATCATTCTGCAGCAGAAGGTGCCTTCAACAATGCAATCCTCAATCACTTGCTTTTGTTCTACTTGTGGTCCCGTTCCTTCGTGTTCCACAACACACGTTTGTTTGATCTGGGACAACAGCCTCAAACGTCCCAGCATTGTCAACGCAATATCCAATTTTTCTTCTCTTATCCATGCGAGGCCTTGATAATGTCATTGCCAAAATATGAGCTCCTTCAAAAATAGATTTTGACATTCTTTCAACTCCTGTTACAGAGACACACTTTGTCTTAAGGATATTTATTTGTTGTTAAATGGATTGAGATTAGAAGGGAAACTGATTTTTTTTTTATCTTCCTCCTTTGAGGTCTGCCCTATGCCTCATGGCAACAACCTTTTACTGGACTAGGCCTGATGTATACGTTTTCTGTCCGTGACAAAAGCCTGTCTTAAAAGAAAATCAGCATTGGCTTGGCGATCACAGGCACATGCTCAAGCGTGATGTCTGAGCTTTTCAAAAACAAGTGACGTGAGGCTCGCTGGTGCCTCGCAGACACATTCCAGATTTCTGGATGTGTCGGGGACTCTGTTGGTGAACTACAACTAATGAGAGCGCAAGACACGGGCTGAGGGGAAACCAGGGGGAGAGGTCGCCTGTACTTTACCGGATGTGTTGCATTTGCAACCAAAGTTGTTGTTGCACTAGAGAAAACAGGCCATAAATAGTAAAGATGTGTGGAAACAGGCTACTGTGTGAAAACGTGTGCCTAGGACAACACCCTATAAGAGCACTACGTCTGAGCTTTCTTCTTCTTCTTTGTTTCTTCCTGCCGCAAATCAGTCACCAACAACTTGAACAACTTGCGCTTGTTTCAGGTGAATATCCAAAAATCCTGTCTTGCGTATGGTGTTACATCGTGTCATTTAAAAACGTATTCTGGAAACTAGACTGGGGGGTTCCTCCTGGTGAAAGATCTGGCATTGTGTGAGCCCCTGTTGGTCAGCCAGGCAGCGTGAAAACAAAATAAGACAGAAAGTTGTGTAGGGTGAATGGTACTGTACGACTTTGAAAGTCATGTAGTGGGAACGGAGCTCTAATTAGCCTTTAATGTAAAGATGTAGAGCAATGCAGCTTAAAATACAGTACTGTATTGTTTGAGGCATAACAATAAAAGCTGACAAATGTTGCCTTTTTAATCACAAAAAGCTCATGAAACAGCAACAGCACCTGAAGAAAAAAATGTCTGTGAACCTGACATGTAAGTGAGACCAAGGACGTTGTATCCCAAGCGTTAGATTGCTTTCACGTCAGATGATTAGCCTCATCCGTGCCAATTACAGTGAATGGAAACTAATTAAGAGAAACGATGTGTCAGCTAATGAGGATTTGGGGCTGTGTCCATCTTATAACATCGTTTGCACTGCACTGTCCGCCGGCTACGTCTACTCTCTTTAAAACATCTTTTCTAACTCAGAGAGATCTTCTATATCTAAACCAAGCAGATAAGCCATCATTTGTTCATCAGTCACAAACTAGCAGTATTAGAATGAAGAATTAAAACCCCAGTAAGAAGAACAGGGGTCATCCTCTATTATGACAACTACCCAGAGAAGAACTTTCATTCAAATCAAGGGAGCATTGAATCGAAGCACTGTCTTTGGGTACTGATGCGTCCGTTTTACAAAATCTCCCTTCAGTTCTCCTGCCTACCTTTGTGGAGTGTCCTAATGATGTGCGTACTGCTGGCGTCAAGTTAATAAGCAGCTCGAGCAGGATGGGGAAACTCTCGCTCGAAAAGCTCGCCAATTACCCCAGTGCAGCTTCTTTCTGCCAGGCCTGTCTCTACCTGACAATGGCTGAAGATGGGGGTGCAGGTCGTCCAGGGCAGGACCCCAGACTTACATCTGGTTCCATCTGGCCTGATTGGGACTTTTCTCATCCAAGAAGGCATTTAGAAATGTATGCGTCCTTAATGCGAGCTGCTCAGCAATAGTGAAAAAAACAAGCTTCTAGAAACTACTGCCCCACTGACCTGACTGTTGTGGCTAAACTGAGACTTTTCTAATGACGGTACTTACTGTAGGACCCACTACATACACTGAGGATGAGCATCAGCTTCCCAAGTGACAGCTCCTGACTCAGTGTTCAGCGGTAATAACTGAATGAACCTGAATAAAAAGTGTCAAGGAAGCCTTTGAAATACGGTGTCATCATGTGGGGCGTTATAAAGCTAGCTTATTAGTGATGCTAATATGAAGCTCCAGCTCGACAAATTCCCTCTTCTAGATTAATCCCCATCTAATACCAATGATCTGAAAGCAAGCATGCTGTTCCTCTTCAGCCAGAGCTAGTCCCTGACGTTTTCATCACAGCAGCAGTTGCTTAGCCAGCTGCAGGTTTAACTCCCAGGTATTTACTGCCTCATCTCAGTACTCTCTGTTTGGGTGACAAATATACCTCAGCAAATTCACTTTGCATTTTGAATAAATTAATGCTTGATGTCAATCATGAGGCAAACAGCAGTGAGCTATGAATGCCGCTCACTAGGCCACAGGAGCTTGTTTGAACACACATGCTGTAAATCCAAATGCACATGCCTAAGCTCTGCCTGGCTTCACAAGGGAGCTCAGGCTTATAATTAGGCACACAAGCTGCAATCAGAGCCCAATGACAATACTTCTCCGATGGCTTGTTTTCCTAACCTCTGCAAGACCTCAGGCAGAGGTCCACTTACCCCGCCAGAACCAGCCCACCGCTGGAATCCAAACACTGAAATCACTCCATTCCACTGCAGTGCCACTGATTAAATGTGCAGAGTGTAGAGTGCAATTTGCTAAATTACAAGTATTTTGCACATGTAAATATAGTTTAATTACAGCAATTAACGAAGATTATGGGAGATTGGCAGATGGGGAATGTAATGTTGTTTTAATTAGAGTCTGAATGCACTGTAACACAAACAGAATGTTAACCCCCTCAGAACAGAATGGGCTGTTAGGCCCTGACAAATTGTATCCTGATGCAGCTTTCTCAAAGCTTATAATCACCTGCAGCTACACCGTGTGTGTAACAGAAAGAAAGAGAGGCTGAAAAAAAACAAAGACGGAGAAAATTATGGCTAGGAGATGGAAAAAGTGAGCGGCATAGCCGAGTGGGACGCAGAGACAATGAAAAACAGATGTAATGTTCCTTGACCATGCTGTTCTAGGAGTGGCGTGCTGAATTACCATGACAAGTACAAATATTGTGACAACAGTTAATATGGTATTAGAGGCTATTAAACCAGATTTAGACCTTGAGATCAATCACAGAAAATTAGAAACAGCTCATGTGCTTGGATAAGTAGAAATTAAGACTAACAAAAAGTAAGCTGACACGGAGTTAAGAAATATCATGACCACAAATAAAAGGATACAAGGATCAAAAGGCTTCGCTGAAATCATAGATTACAAAGGGGCCAACGTAATGCTGTTTAAAGTAAACACCTTCACATCTAGCAATTACAATCAGAACCATGTGAACTCACAGAGAGAAAACACATGTTCAACTCAATCACCACACACACACACACACACACACATCTGGTGACTGGTGAACGTTATATCTATGAGGGATTGTGGGGTCATGTACCCTGGATCCAAAAAAATCCCCCCTTAGGATCTATAAAGCTGTGTAGCAACATTTAATACATTCCAGTCAATAGCCTATTAGAAATTCTAATTGAAAGTTCAATGCCCTTACTTTAGGGCTGGCAATAAAGATTGCCTTTGGAAAGCCATTTAAAGGATTAATCTCTTTATCATGAAGTATTTGGAAACCTAACTTTGTTCTTGTTAGGCAGATCAATTGCATTCATTTACAAAACGGGGGAAAATGTCACCCTTCATCCTTTAAATCTCGGCTGGGTGAAGCAGGAGCACTAAAGAGAGGCACTACAGCTTCCCCCTATGTCAATAGAAACAGGTATCATAGGAGACTTGACCTACAAATTTAATTACCACATGAAATATTCAGCCTTTGAGATGAATCACAACATCCAGAAAGCAAGCAAGGCCAGTCTTGGCCAGTTAACCCTTTCAGAGAAAGCTTAACTTTTCCACACATACATTTAGATGCACACACAGATGGTACTAAATCGTGTCAATACAAATACATATCATCCCCAATCTGTGGCAAAATGGAACTTCAGAGGAATTTCTTATTTTGAATTGTTGTTTTGCATTTAAATGATTAATTATTATTATTATTTAGCAGATGTTAAGCTTAATACAGTGCAATAAACTTTGAATATTTTGACCAGACACTGGCCCCAACATAACATTGCAATGAGTGGTTTGTTGGGAAAAGCAACTTAATATCCGGCCTGTATCATGTTGGTCGCTATGGTAACAGTCATGCACAAAATTGGAAAAGGAGGGCGTACTGTACGTTTGATGGCTATCGATGGCTATCATTTGTTTACCCCAGAAGGTGAGCCACCTTTGTATTACTAAGGGACTTCATTACAACTCTGTTTACATGAGAGTTATGGGGTGGATGTGCTCTGTAATGCAACAATGAACATCTCTGTAAATCCACATCAGTAGATTTTCTAATTTTGGGTCCTAAGTGAAGGTCTTGAGTTTGATCCCAAAGATAATGTGTGCATCCATGGTGATGTGTCCTTTTACTAAAACTTGGATTGACAGTACATCTTCTGGCTCTTTTTATCTCACTTATGAGCAAAACTTGAAAATGAGATGTACCAGTTGTACTGAGCGCAGAAAATTTACAATTAAATGAACAGGTTGTATGCTTTGCTCATCAACCTGGATATGTTAGATAGTCATACTATTTTAGTGGACATTCCTGTGTAAATTCTACTCTTTTTGCAGGTTTGGCTGACCTCCGAGAAGTCATTCGCTCACACTATTTCCAAAAATCCATTAGAAACTGCTGAGAGACGTGCTGCTGCACTGATGAACATGATCCATCATTTTAAATGAAATAGCTATGGTAATTCTCCCTAATATGACATTACAATACACCTAATTCTTACATTTCTAATGGGGACAATTTTACTTTTTCCATTAGTCTGTCCTGGAATAACTGGAGCAGGGTTTTGAGTTTATGTTACATAGTTATGAGGTGAGTTTTTATGTAAAATGAATTATAAAGTAGAGCGTTGCTGTGTTTGGCATAATGTTTATTCACTATAACGTTGCATTGCAGCAGGGTTCAAATAACCTCCAGTGTGTTGATGTTTGCACAGTATGCCAGTTCCGTTTGGTAACTACGATCTAGCATCAGCCAAACTCTACCCCACTGTCATGGCTGCCATCATCTCGTGTCAGCAATGATAAGCTCCGCCCATCGCCCCGCTTCCATGCTGTGATTGGACAGTTGATTATTATTTATCTTGGCTTTGACAATTCATTTCCATTTGAAAAAAAAAAAAAAAAAACTCCCTTGCACATCTTTATGAAAACTAATGACAGTAATCTGCATTAAGTATTGGAAGGTCTATGCTGTCCTCTAACACACAACACTGAACTGCAATTCACCACTTCACTTGGTATTTTGTGTTGTGACTTCATATTAATGTAGCATGAAAAATGTAAGTAATGGGTATTGTAATTCCTTTTTTTTTGGGGGGGGGGGGGGGCATTTTACATCTCCCATAGAGTGCTGGGCATTATTTGAATCTTAAACTCCGAACATTGTTTCACAGTATACTACCTTACCTTGGCTCTGTGTTCCTTTCATTTCAGACATAATAGCTTTTAACAGTTCACTGCACCTCCATTGTGTGGCTCTTGTTCTGCATGTGCATCAGGGACAGTTCTATGGTTAGCCAGTAATAATGAATCAAAAGCCAGAGAGAGGGACAGGCTTCTGTGGAGATGATCTATATTTCATGTGTGTGAGGTTGCTGTATCCATGCAAAGATGCTTGAATGCTTGCTCCTCAATAACTGTTAATAACTGTCTCAATGATGCATATGGAGAACGAAGGGAAGAAGCCTAATCTCAATTTTAAGGATTTTAGAATGATGTAACCTGTGGGAACATTACTGGCATTGTTTGCATTCATCAATTTGAAATTAAATAAAATTAAGAAAGTGTTCATGCTTTTTTTGTTTACAGTATGTTGCAATACGTTTAGTTATAAGACCTAAATATGATATCAAACTATATTCTAAGGTTGTAAGGGGTTTGCCTTTACAAAGATTGTAATTGTAACCAGAATGTATTAAATGATGATCCTAAAGTCACAATGTGATTATCTGCTATTGTAAAATATGACTTTGCCCATCTCATCAGTGCAGGCAAGGCTCTGAGACACGCTGGCCTTGTCAGGGATCAGACCATGTTTTCCTATAAACTGCTGAAAATCCGGAGAAGCCAACAGTCATATTTGGCTCGCTGTGTAGTCAGTCCAGTCGATCAGTGCTGCTGAATAATGCATACCTTGTGTGGAAATGGACACATTGGCAAGCACTAACTTTGAATACTTATCCAACCCTCTCTCCTCCTTTCGCTCTTGCACAGAATTAAAGTCATCTGGGCCTCTTCAGAGTGCCCTGGTCATCTCTGAGCCCTCTCAGCTGCTTTCAACTCTTTTCTTTTTGGTAGGATCATGTGAGAATGACGAACAGATCCCAGTGCAAGACAAAAGTTCCATTCAGGTGTTGGTGGGTTAAGGAAACTTTAACATCCAAAGTCTTTAAATTGTCACATAAGTCAGTGGCTTTTAGACAAATTGAAGAAAATGGACCCTTTCAGGAGCCCCAGCGAAGTAGTATGTCAGCTCTGGGCACAAAGGGGCCCCTGCTAGAGAGAGTCTGAATGGCTGCATTATCTTCTCCCTGACTGCCCAGTCCAAAGGCCCATTTCACATCTACCGCCACCTGCTATTAGCTTTCTTACAATTCTTATGGGAGGCTGCTGATGGATTCCATTGCTTTAACAAAAAAACTAAACAAGCGTGGTAATGCTGATTGAAGACAAAAACCCGTCACCCTCCCCAACCTCTGCTCCGCTTTCTCCTGATCGACAACCGTTACAGCAATTTGCCTTGTGAGCAGGAGGAGAGAATTGCGAGAGCCCAAAGCATGCAGTCACTGTGGAACAAATCAAACTTTCCTTTCAAATCTGCCTTTTTCTACCACCACACTGTTGATTCCTGGGTAGTCACCACACACAAAGGAAGAGGGATTGTGAGTATGACATGTAAGCATGTATAGAGTAGGAGTATAAACAGAGTTAGCTTTTAAAAAGCAGCAAAATCATCCTTCAAAGGCAGGTCAATAACACAGTAATTATAGCATAGAGCACCTACACAATCGAAGGGCCAGAACAAGAACATTTTGTATGGACCAACAGCAAAAAGCCCATATGATCAAAACATTTCAACTCTGCTGACATTTTAGGCCAAGCAAGAGCCCATTCACTACAAAGCAGAAACAAAAAGAGCAAAAATACCCCAAAACATCAAAATTATATTCAATAGCACATTTGAATGTATTTATTTATTTAAAGGCCTATTCTGCACAATAGCAAAGGAATGCCAGATTCACTTAAAAAGTGGGAGGACCAAATTATACGATATGTCCATAAAAATTCTGTTTGCCTGAAGAAATGTAACAGGGGCCTGTTGCACAAAAGTAGAATAAAGATATCCAGGATAAGTGAAAAAGCCGCAGCTTGACTAGTGTGATCTGCTCATCGCAGATAATTGGTTACACGTTACCGAGCCAGGATGAACAGGGGAGCAGTCCAGCCAGGTGGAGATAACCAGGATGAACAGGTGGAGCTATGTCCAGCCCGTGGGAGATAACCAGGATGAAACAGGTGGAGCTAGGTACGCCAGGTGGAGATAACCAGGATGAACAGGTGGAGTATGTCCAGCCAGGTGGAGATAACCAGGATGAACAGGTGAGATGTCCAGCACGGTGGAGATAACAGGATGAAAGGTGGAGCATGTCCAGCCAGGTGGAGATAACCAGGATGAACAGGGGAGCTATGTCCAGCCAGGTGGAGATAACCAGGATGAAAGGTGGAGCTATGTCCAGCCAGGTGTAGATAACCAGGATGAACAGGTGGAGCTATGTCAGCCAGGGTAGATAACCGGATGAACAGGTGGAGCTAGTCCAGCAGGTGGAGTAACAGGATGAACAGGTGGAGCTAGTCCAGCCAGGTGGAGATAAACAGGATGAACAGGGGAGCTATGTCCAGCCAGGTGTAGATAACCAGGATAAGTGCCGTTCACGGCTTTCTTAAATAGACACGTTATCGATCCCAGATTTACTTATGCAGAGATGAGAAGACGCATGCGCACATGTTTCACCCAATGAGCAGCAGCGTTCTGATGGAAAGTAACGAGGAGGTGAAGAATATAATATGGAAAGTAACGAGGAGGTGAAGAATATAATATGGAAAGTAACGAGGAGGTGAAGAATATAATATGGAAAGTAACGAAGAGGGGAATAATATGCAAAAAGGGAAATCCGTCTGTTATCAAACGGAGAAAAAAAGCCCAACATAGCGGACCGACTGACGTGTAAGATGTAAAAATATCTACTGAGCCTATAGTCACAACACATCGTTTTCTTTTTTTACAAAGTTGTAGGCTACACTGTGTTTTAATTGCTTTAAATATGCTAGTTTCATGTTCTGTTTTTATGAGATAAATAGGCTGGTACTGTAAAGTGTCTTTGAGTAGCCAACCATGTAAAGCACTCTATAAATACAATGTATTAATATTTAGCCTTTGCCTTAAAAATGAGCAGAGGGAATAATGTTCCTCGGGAAATGTAGGCTACCCCAAGGACTCTAGGCTTAATGTCAAACCCTTATTCACAACACGAGAACATGTGTTACAACCGTAAGCACAAATCTCTATAAGCTATATCTAATTCTTTGTACAATTAATGTTCATACAGAACAATCAGAAAGGGACAACAACTAGAAAAAGAAGTAAGTGACTTCAATACACGCTGTGAACATATGTAAAACAATATTCATGTTTTTTTTTTATTCTTCTGACAAGTGACCGCACCAAAATAAAAAGATATAGAAGCATTGTGGTGTTCCCGGTGTGATGAATGTAAACAACACTACATACGTCCTGTATATAGACCACGTGATTGGTCCAGGGATGGGAGACTAATGAGAAGGTTATGAAACCAATGCAAGCTATAATAAAAAACATTAGGCCTACATATTAAGGAGTATTAGAATACAAGCTGTCCTTTATTAGAGAAGGATAAGCAACAAGAAAGTAAATCATGAATGTATTGGTCTCTGACCAGTCTGCCATTATTATCATCTGGGAATATCGCTACATTAATATCGTCACACTTAATCTCCGGAGCGTCCTGTAGAAACCTGAAGCTGAGACCACGGACGCGGCGCTGCTCATCTCTACTTTTACAGAGAGAGTGGACACTGACGCGATGCACAGGTCTGCCGGCAGGAAGCGGCCCCCGGGCACCGGCCACCGGGCACCGGCCGCACGCCAGGCAGCCTCGACACACTGCCGTCCCACCGGGAAAAGTCCCACTCCGCATCGGGGTGCCAGTGCAACCATTTCTAACATCTAAACAACTGTGGTAGGGTTTAAATCAAACTCGCAACAACAATAGAGACAAGTAGCTAATGGATGTTAATAAAAATAAAGCAGAACACATGCAGAAGACAACGCAATAACTGTTAAACACGTTTATTTCGGATCAGATGGCAGCTGATTTGACACATGAGACTCCAGGATTAATCTTAGCCCGGCTGTTGGCCCGCTCTGGACCAGGCTAGCCGCAAAGAATAAATCTCCATGGTAACTTGGCTGGGCTTAATTCAATCTGGTTTCGTGCAACCGAGTCCAAGCTAAATTCATCCAGGATAACTTGAATATCCCGGCTTAATCCCTTATCCTGGTTTCGTGCAACAGGCCCCAGCTTCCTCACTATTGGTTAACTATAAACCAGCATAAAAATGACAATTACCAACATAAACCTCCATGTTTTGAACAAAAAACATATCACTAACATAAAGGTTAACACAACATTGCATTATGAGAAACTACCCACACTACACAGGCGCTGGCCAGAGCAGTGCTGTGACAGACCCGACAGAGAGATACGCCAAAGTCATATGTCATTGTTTTGGTATTTATGTATTTGTTCATTTCAAGGTTGCAAGGGTTATGGAAACCAGGAGTTTTTATGTGTTTTAACTGTAAGCTTTGGATTTTAAATATTAGCTATGTGTTAGCATTATCTTATTGAACAAATGAATGGTGGATTTATCTAAAAGGAGTAGGCTATGCCTACAGCTATGGGTATTGACGTAGAAGAGTGAGACTGCGGCATCGTAGCTTTGCGGTTTACTGGAAAAAAAATAAACCACACCCTGGCCAATTAATTTCTCCATGTCCACGGTATAACTGCAAAAAATGTCTCTGCTATAAATTATTATGAGCCATTAAGCTTTAAGGCTAAACTGGTCTTCAAGCTTGTGGCTGAGTTTACCCATGAGGTCTCTGATGTCTCAAATCATTCTTTTCTTAACTCAAGGTGATTTCTTGTTCTTAACAAGGGCCCCTTCATGGCTTTTTAATGTGATTATGCTGCTGTATGTAGCATGGAGGACCTTTCTTCCTCCCCCAGTCCTCCCATCAGACACTAGCTAATTGAATCCCCAGCTAAATTAAAAAAAATTAGTCATGTGTGTAATGGAAATGATTTATCATGTCCACTTAACCAAAACAGAATTTGAAAACATTACGCATCTCCAGTTGACTCAAGCTTGTTTTTAGGCACTTACTTCTGCTCTCCCCCGAAAACATAGACATACTGAAAATTATAATGGCGGGTGGAGGCCATAATGAAAACTGCATGGATGGAAACAAGTTGGAACTACAAAATTAGTGAAGAGAGAAAAAAACGCACACACAATTGTTAGTTTCCCAATTACAAAAACAGCCCTTCAACAGAATAAATGTTGGACTTTCAGGACAATATGTATTTGATAAATAAATAGGCAGAAGATGTCGTATCTTATATTTTAGGATATACAGTGGTGTTTTGCCCATTTTAGATGGGCCAAATGTTTGGCATGACACAGAAATATAAACTAACAGCATGGCTCTTCCAGCTCCAACAACAGGAGTCAAAATTGAGAATATGTGTAGTATTAAAGTAAAAGCGTACACTATGATTTGCTTCATGGACGTGGCAAAACATTTATGGCTGTCATGGTCAATATTCTGTTCTCCGAAATTCCACATCGATGGCTACCGGGAATTCGACAGCATGTCAAAATAAATCCCCAGCGTGGCCGTCTCCTGGCCTGGTCTGGCCAGAAGGCAGGCGGTTCATGTGAATCAGCCTCACCGTGACAGCAGAGCTCAGAGATGAACAGGGGATGACAGGGGGGGTCCTTATCTAGCAGAAATCACTCTCTGGCCGCCAGGGCCATGGAACCTACTTTCAACTTCAAACCACACAGATCAAGGTCTACCCATGGGCCATGCACACAGAGGCTTTTCTTTAGGTGTGGTGGTGATGAGTGGTGAGTTTTTACCTAGTCGCTCCTCCTGATTTTTTCTTTAAAAAAAAATCCTCTCTGAGCCTGCATTCTCCTTTCTCTGGCAGACAGGAGTCCTAACATCAGGCGGTATATTGAGGCTATTTGCAGGTATGCAATTAATCAGAGAATAGGAATGATACCCTTCACTGGCTTGCTGTAGTAGAAGTGGTATGGCTTCCACTCATCTGTATCGTAGGCTTTTATCCTTTCAACTACTGTGAGGGCTGCAGTACACAAGGGGCTGTATCCATGGAAATGGCAGCACAGTAGACAATAATTATTCAATGACCCTCAAGAATCAGAGGGATGAAGGAGTTAACCTTACATCCAGCTCGATTCCTCTGAATAAAAGATAAATAATCCAGGGAGTAGGTGATAAATCTCCTCTCTGGCTTTTGTCTGTGGCTATGAATTAGGCTGACACCAAGGCCACAAGGGGAGGCCAAGTTGATGTGAACAACGTCCAGTGCCACTGTGTAGGTGCAAGTACCTGCAAAAGCATCAAGTAGCGTCTCAATGTCCACTGTAAAATCATGTGGGTAAGACATCACAAACTTATACTGTGTTGCACCACCCGACTAATTTGCCTCTCTCCATCTTAAGTAACACAAAATGTGTACATGTTAAAATTGCATGTAAGCTGTGTGCCATATGTGCACTGTGTCTGTCTACATATGCGTAGGCACATGCTGGGTGAATTTTCCAGCCGTGCTGCATTAGAGAAACAATCACACAAACAGACAGCTGTACTCTCAAGGGAGTCTGCAATCAGGCTGTGCTGAAACTGCCTCTGTCCTTCAACAGGCAATTAACACTGAGTCCATTATAGCTCCCAGGGGAGCTACTGGCCAGGGAGGCCGGGAAAGGCATCATCTGAAAGGTCAACGCCTGGAGAGGAAACAGGAGGGCAGAGTAAGACGGAGGCTCAAGGATGGAAGCGGGGAAGACAGGGAGGAGGGTGTGAGCTGCCTCAGACCAAATGGAGTGTGAAGCAGGAGCTATTTGTCACCTGCAAGCTATGCACTGGGGGGGGGGGGGGGGGGGGGGGGGGGGGAAGGCTGCAGTATTTTCTACTGGACAGAAGTATGCGTCAGCAGCAAGGGGTATAAATTAAGAAAACCACTGAGGATCGTGGTCTAATCCTAGCCTTTCCAAGCATCTGGGAAGCCAGCAGATCCACTTCAAGTTCTACAATTAGATCAGGGATGTTTTCCCCCAAGTCAGATCCTTCACAACTCATAAATGTTTCAAGGCCCCTTCCTCCTGTTTCTTTTGATCCCAGTTTAAACTGAGCACAATTTCTTCACAACAGGCAATGCAATAGCTGGTTTTTCTATGGGGACTTTACATTCAGCATGTGTTCAGAAACCCTGCTAATTTAGATTTTCTCACCATGTCTACAGGACCGCTGCTGGTTTTAATAAGGCTAAGGACTAGTATGTATTCTTATTATTAACAGAATGTCAAGTCTTCCCCATACACTTAAAGAAAATATATTACTCTAGATGATAAGAAGCGTCATGGCTACATCTATAGTCTATATCAACAACGTTTCATTTCAGATCTCTGCAGGGTAATCCAGACAGCTAGCTAGACTATCTGTCCAATCTGAGGACTATGGTTACTTGGTCCTCAGGTCTCTGCAGGGTAAATCCAGACAGCTAGCTAGACTATCTGTCCAATCTGAGTTTTCTGTTGATGACTAAAACCACATCTGAACGTACACATGTTCCACCAAAACAACTTCCTTCCTGAGACTATTTTGCAGCGACACCACTGCTGCGTCCGGTTGTTAGCATCGCCCAAGACAATTATGACTAGTTTAAAGATATGCCAATAAACCAGAGCATGTTTTTCTCCCATGCTGTGTGGAGTGGCCAGAGCTATAGAAGGAGGTCTGGTAATGGGAGACTACTTTATCTATAACAGGAAAGGACACAAAGCTCGGTGATTCCTCTCTTCATTTTTAGTACAGAGTGATAGACAGACAGAGAAATACAGTGCAGAGCTCGCATGGGCAACAACGAGGAGCTTTCCTACTTCACCAACAGGGCACCGGGGAAAATCCATTCTTGGCAGTGGAGAATGCTACCGCTAAGCCTGCATTTTAAAATGTAAAACTGCACTCTTTTGGAAACTCCCCCAAGCTGATCATGAAGCAGGTCATTAAACCGTTGTGAGGCTTGGAAAAGAAAGAGATGAGGTGAGTATATGACAAAAATGTATATATGATAGGAGATGGTTAGCTAATTATTCATCTGTCCCCCATGTGCACTAGGGAAGGCATTGGAGAGGAAATACGTATCCAGGGAGGATATTGAGGAGTTGACATTTCATCCTCTGAATAACATGCTTCTGTTGTTGATGGCATAATTAATAATTACATATTCCTACGAGTTGATTGAGCAGTAAACAAAGTTATAGTGTGTAGCTAATCTAATTACATGTCCCTAATACCATAAAGAATTATGTGTGCTTTATTTGTTTTTACGAGACCCGACAGAGTTAAATAATTATAGACCCATTTCAAAATTGTCTGTCCTGGCTAAGGTTATGGAAACTTTGGTGAATGAGCAACTGAAAGAGTTTCTCACTACTAACAATATACTGTGTAATTTTCAATCCGGTTTTCGTAAAAAGCATAGCACAACTACAGCAGCCCTAAAAGTAGTCAATGATTTCATTGACTCTTTAGATAAAAAACAACATTGTGCAGCTCTCTTCATTGATCTATCAAAGGCTTTTGATACTGTGGATCATGCAATATTAAAACAAAGACTATTCAGAATCGGATTGTCCGAACAAACAGTTTGTTGGTTTGGAAACTATCTATCAGGTAGATCTCAGTGCGTGCAGGTAGATGGTCTCACTTCTAGTCCTCTTGCGGTATCCAAGGGTGTGCCACAGGGGTCAGTGCTGGGACCACTCCTATTTATATTATATATCAACATTCTTGATCAAAATGTCTCCAACGCAAATTTTCATTTCTATGCTGACGACACTGTGATATACTGCTCTGCATCTACACCAAACCAGGCACTTTGTCAGCTACAACTTGCTTTTGATACTGTACAACGTACCTTGTCTGATTTAAAACTTGTTTTGAATGACGACAAAACAAAACTCATGTTGTTTTCCGGTGCAAAATCAAAGTCACGGAACCTCCCTCCCATCATTACTTCTCAGGGCTCCAAGATTGAGTACGTATCTCAATACAAGTATCTTGGTATCCTAATTGATGATTCTCTTTCTTTTAAACCTCACATTAGCGTTGGCGAAAAAACTGAAGCTGGGTTTTATTTTAGAAACAAGTCTGTTTTTCCTTTGAGGCCAAAAGAGACTTGTTGCTGCCACTTTTTGTCAGTGCTGGATTATGACGATGTTATATACATGCATTCGTAACTCAAAGCTTGAAACTTCTGGAACTGTTTACCACGGAGCTCTTAGGTTCATTACTAACTTTAGAGCCTTACTCATCACTGTCATTGATGATCGGGTTGGTTGGCCTGCATTGTGCACCCGTAGACTTAATCATTGGTACACTCTAATTTATAATGCTATGCTTGGTGCTTCCCCCATACCTTCAAACCTACATCATTAAGAAAGGTACAGGAAGATATTGTCTTCGTTCTGAGACTCATTACTGTTATCTGTCCCTCAAGTCCGGACTGAATTAGGAAAAAGGGCGTTTAAGTACGCGGCCCCCTATGCTTGGAATCAGCTGCAATTGTCCTGAATCTTCAGGAGATGGTTTCACTGGCTGCTTTAAAGTACTTTTAAATGACATGGAGGCTGAACACACTGGCTGTAGATGTTATGATTGATTATTCTGACGATCCTGTTGTTATCACTATTGTTGAAATTTAGATATTATGACCTTGTTACTCACTATTTATTAACAGCATAAAGTGTTTTAGTTTTATGTTCTGATATATGTTATTGTATATGTCTGCAACCTTGTTGTTTGTGCTGCTGCTTATCTTGGCCAGGACACTCTTGGAAAAGAGATTTTAATCTCAATGAGTTTTTCTTTCTGGTTAAATAAAGGTAAAAAAAAATAAACTATAACTTAAAAGCCTCTATTAATGCTCTTTACAGGATTAATTTAGACTGGAATATTATTGTATAAAAATGTTCATTATGTAAAAGATATTGCACCCATTGTGAGATGAAAACAAAAGGCTGTATTATTTTCCCTCAACGTCCAGGACCATCCTGGCAATGCGTTAGTTTTTAGTCATGAAGTTGCTGCTCACATGGCGTCTGAACCAGCCATGGGTGGAGCCTGGGGCTGCAGGGAAGGGAGGCGGGGGAGTCAAAGGTGACGGTCAGGAAGAAGAGGCCAAAGAGGTACAGTATGTTGAAGGCTTGTGGATTTAAAAAGGGTAGTTTGAGCTGACAAAAAGGGATGTAGTGTGTGGTAGGACAGAGCCGAGGTGCCCGGGAGCAAGGCAACAAACCCCCAACTGCTCGGGGCACCTGTCCCTGGGCAGCCCAGTCGATCTGACATCTCTCCATTAATGAATGTGTATAGGTCCTTGTTGTGCATGTATGTAATAAAAAAACAGCGTGAACAAGTTGAATTTCCCCTGGAGGTACTACTAAAGGTATTCTTTCCATTTTTCCTCCTTTCCTAAGATAGTTAGCAGCTTTGAGGTTGAGCTCTGAGTCTGCGTTTGAATATTTCAAAAGGCAATTTAAAAAACAATTTAAAGGATAAACTGACATACTTACATTTTAAAGCTTTGCCAGTCAAACAAGGAACAACTCCTACTGTCAAACCATACAGTGCACCGTATATTTCATCCAACAGGACATATTCATAGTAAATCACGGGTCTGTTGAGGGGTTTCAGGCCATGTTCAGACCCACATCATCTCTGCACAGAAAAACTCAGCCACCTCCTCCACTTGAATAAGACTATGCTGCTGATGTGAGGCTTTGGCAAAAAAAAGCAGGGTTGTCGGGCAAAAGTGATCTAGCTCAAATGATGCAGGTTCATCTGGCAAGGCACGTTGGCCAATCCTACACATGCAAACTCACATTCCTGATTGATTTCTTTGTTTCGTGAATACTGGATTTCTGCTTTATATATATATATTTTTTTTTTAAAGTCAATTGCAACTGGATAGCAAGTCCTATTACTACTGAATGATTGCAACATACATACTGTAGAGCAGGGGTCTCAAACTCAACTTACCTGGGGGCCGCTGGAGGTAGAGTCTGGGCCACATCAAGTGTTCCACAAAAAAAATTTAAAGTATTCCAAAAAAAGGACAACAACCGATCCAATCTTCTTTATTAACAGTTCTTCAACGTGAATGTTTCTTGTGAACATGAACGGTTCTTCAGAACATCGGCTTCTCTTGCCTACTCCTTGCTGCCAGAGACCTGGCAGCGCTTCTTCCCAGACAGCTTAAGGGAGGAAACCCTCAGTATGGCTTGAAGATGTTCATCAGTAAGGATGGACCTGTACTTTGACTTATTGTTGAAGTTCATGGTGGTGAAACGCTTTTCACATCTAGATATGTGCAACCATCATCAACTTCTCTTTATTTGCTTTTATGACTAAATCTTGTTGCTTCAATACACATTTTTTAAGGTTGGCGACCCGGTTCTTTCTCTCATTTCCATGGTATTCTGTATACTCCTCAGCATGTCTAGTTGAGTAATGACGTCTGATGTTGTATTCCTTGTACACCGAAACTTTCTCTGTTCATATTAGACATGTAGGGGTGCCCCTGTGCTCAACAAAAAAATATTCTGTCCCTGAAATTGCTTGTGCTCGTTGCCAACCTCTCTTTACGGCACGTTTTGAGAGAGACATGACTGGAACTGGGTGATGGGATACATTTTCCGTCAGTCTGGAACACATTTCTACCAAGTGACTAACGTTGATACTTCCCCAGGTACTTTGCTGTTGGCTAGCTTGACAACCGTTGACAACAAACGCCGCTGTCAGGAGACAATCTATGGTAGCCCATAAATGACAAGGTTGCTACCTATGACACAACTACCGAGGAGTATTCACAGCAGTCTTCATAAACTTCCTACTTTGAAGAACATCCTAGTTGTCTCAGTGGTCCTGCTCCATAAAACACAAAGCCAAAGCAGCCCCTACCCTCCAGCTGCTCCCAGTTGTCCCCTACATCCCTCCACTTCCACATATGCCTTTGCACACAACATCCAACACCAGCATCACACACATGTAGACACACAGTTGAGTAGGTAAAGACTATTGCTATCCAAGCATTTTGTCCCTCACAATAAATGGCAGACACACATACAAACAACCTAATGGAGCTTGTCTGACATGAAGTGGAGCCTTTGTTTCCTGAGAGATTACTTCCTGCACCCCTGTGCGGCTTCCTCTTGGTGTCTGTCTCCCTGATCTGTCATTGGCTATGAGAGACAGCAGAATATGGTTTAAAAGCTTTTGGGTCAATGTTACTTATCTTCATTCTCAATGTTGACCCTACTGCAACCTGAACAAGCTCAAGGTTGCTATTCTCTCCTAATGTCTGGGACTGTAGCGCAGTCTATGTTCACAATGCACTTTACTCGTTAATTCGATACAACACCCCCGCATTGAGCTCACTTGTGACTGACCCCCATTTGACCCTGTAAAGGGAAATGTTTGCTGTACGCGAGTCCAGCTGAATTAATCCATTTATCACCGTGTTAGGGCCTTGGAAGCACTGACATAATTGCTTAAAAAGCTTTGATCTAATCTATTTAAGTAATTAAACAAATGTTGCCAGCTGGAACTTTATAACCCCACAGCCCACTCAATACATTTGGGCCCAGGGAGGAAGAGCAAAGGCAGGCGGGGGCGATTATTAGAGTGGAGTGTGCAGGGCCAAGTACAAAATCTTTAATCTTTTTTTTAAAGCTGGTCGACAGCAACTTATTTCCTGACCAATCCTTGCTGGCTTTATGCTGGGTGCCCAAGTCATCAATATGTAAGGCCCAGAGGAGACAGACACTGGCGCACTCCATCGCTCATATAGGACAGGTCTGAGAGGGTGGCAGGATCGCCGGGACACATTGGCAAGAGAGACAGAGAGAGAGATGGCAAACAGTGACAGCCTTCCTGGTAGGGCTGCACGATTATGGCCAAAATGAGAATCACGATTATTTTGATCAATATTGTGATCATGATTATTTTCACGATTATTTGTTGATTTTAACCAAAACAAATTTTATTGTCACATAGGCTCAGAGAGACGGCTGACCCATTATGAAGGGGTCCAGCACGGGTCGAACGTCGAACATTATGTGTATTGTCACTGCGCTGCATTTTTATGAACTATGATATTCTGACCATGGGTCACATCTCTGGCCCAGGTCCAGCATGCTCCAGGTCACACGCTATTACTCTACCAACTGAAGTTAGTTGCATTCAATAACTTCTTCTGTTTTTTGTTGTGGCGGCCGCGATAGCAGAGTTACCAGCGGAAACACTGGAACAAATACAGGTTTGCCTCTTCTGCTTAACAATATACAGCTGTGTTAATAACAATTAAAACGGTGGACGTATGTCAGAAGTGTGGACCGGCCCCGCTGTGTGGCCGGGCTGCATGGAGAGTAAGAGGAGAGTAGAGGAGAGATCTAAACACAGGCACGGCTTTGCAGAAGAAATGGGTCATGTAACGCAAAATTAAACCATATCCATATAAAGAACACTGCAGCGGATGCGAGGACATTAGCACCGGTGCGTCGTAGAGGAAAAATATTACTCTCGCCCTAGAGCCCTGCTAGAACTAGCACTGCTCACTGCTGTTGTCTGAATAACACAGACGGGACAAAATGTTGTGTTGGTACTGGTAAACTGGTAAACCTTGAGGGGGACGTATAACCGACTGCATCTGTTGAGTTTTCCTCCCGTTACTCTGTCCTCTGGGACTGTCTCCATCTAGAAACTAAGCTGCACGGTGCAGGAACAACTCTGACTGGCTCATGATCAGACAGGGGTTTACGGAGCGGTAGATGCGCTATGCGCTATCACGCAAATTTGATTGTGGGAAGTAAAAATCGTGATAGTGATTAAAATTCGATTAATTGTGCAGCCCTACTTCCTGGGCTACATTAGCAGCAGCCCTGACATTAAAAAGTGACTTGGTTACTGTACAGAACGGAGGAAGCAGAAGAACTAAGAGCATCAGTTGTTTTTGGATGAAGTCAAGCATCTTTAGGCCTTTAACATGCTGCTTGGCTTCTAAACAACACGACCAAACAAAGAGGTGCATTGATTATATATGGGCATGAGGAGAAGGAGAGCATGGGATCGATGGAATCAATGAATGAATGGACAAACAAATGAGCATCTAGGTGTGTGAATGAATATGTAGCAGCCAAGAAAACAACATTAGAAACAAGCAAAGGGAGGGAAAGGACAAAGTGCTGAGGTTGTGATAAAACCAGTAGGTGATGAAGAGAAAATGCATTAATGAGTGAAGGAAGGCATGAAGAACTCAGCAGAGATTAATAATATTATTAATATGTCATTAGCCAAGTGATTAAAAACAGGGGTAGAGGCAGGTAAACAGCACAGGCATTGGTTCAGAACTAATTACATTTAGAGTATCTCATGCCTATCAATGTATAGACGCTTGTGGATATTATAAACAATTACATTAAAATTTACTGATCAGTGTTTCCCCTAGGATTTTAACAACACTTAACTGTGTGACCAGAAACAAAAAATTGTGGTTTAGTGCACATACGTTTTTGAAAATAGATAAAATCAAGATCAATTTACACATCACACAACTATTTAGAAACATCATCAGTCCACAGAGTGTTGCTCCCTTTGTCCTTTGGCCAGTCAATGTGTCCTTTGGCAAATCTTAACTTATTCAGTACATGTCTGGTTTTCAGCAATGGGACTTTTCCCCACGTCGTTGAGGCTTTGGATGCCATTTCAAGGCATTTGAAATCATTTTGGCTGAGCAGCCTATCATTTTCTGCACTTCTTTATGTGTTTTCCCCTCTCCAATCAACATTTTAATCAAAGTTAGCCGTTTCTCAGAGCAATGTCTGAAATGAGCCATTTTGCTGAGAGTTTCAGGGTAAAATGCACTATAACCAGCATGCACAACATTTGCTTCCTTCCTTCCTTAAATATGGGCCATAATTGACACCTGTCATCACAAAATCAATCACCTCACTAATTGAACACAGCACTGCTATTATTCTGAACATGCCCCTTTCAATTCCAGATTCAATTCCACAGAATGAGCAGCATGCATGTCATGACTGTTGGCTCTGTTGGTTTTCTAGGACTCTACAACACTTACTGGGAAATTATTTGCTGATGTAGAAATATCACTGCTACTAGAAAATATAATTTATGAGGCTAGTGATGTTGGACTGCTATTATTTTGAACACAACTGTATGTTTTTTGGAGCTGGCACAGTGCTGTGAAAACGTCAATTTACTGTGTCAGTTGTTATCCGAGGATGCAGGTGAGGAGAACTAAATAAAAACAGAAACTGCTGGGGGGCAGTGTGTTGCAAAGATGGTCAATATAACAGCATCCACAGCAGATAAAGGAATAAGAGAGCTTCGCTGTGTGTGCATGTTTCTGTTTTTATAGTGCAGCATAAAACTTGTCATCAAAATCACATTTGCTCAAACATCACTCTTGCGGACATGAGCTACCTGATTCTACAGCAACAGGAATAGGAGGCTATATGTAACAGCAGACATACAGAGAACACGGCTTGTGGAAGCCGAGAGCTATTCCCTGTGGTTTCCTTGACAATAATATGGCCTGGCTTGCACAGGGGAACCTTTTTTTCAATTTATGAATTATGGAGAGACAGACACCCCTGCTGAGCGGTGCATCCTTAGTGGTGAAATATGTCCTCTGTCTCTGTCATAGTGGGGTGAGGATTGTAAAATAATTATATAGAATTAATTTCATCTCAACATGCCCTGGCTCTCTCATTCATACATCAGCCACGTCCTAGAACAGGACTTAGAGTTGAGGAAAATAAGACAAGTGGTGAGACGGGGTGGAAAACCACAAGCTGCTCCATATATCTCCCAGCCTCGCTCTTCCAGCGTTTGGACCATCATTCTCTCACCTCATATTCTGTTTGCCTTTCTCCGCAGTGGCATGCTTCAACACATCCATCCTCTTTTCCTCCATCTTTCTGACTTGCCCTCCCTCCCACAAAACGCTTCCTCCCTCCCAGTCTCTCTTTCTCCCGGGAGGTGAGCACAATCTCATTAGCCACTGCTGGATGAGGCGTCCTCTCCTCTCAGGTTCAAGGTGATGGAAGATTAGGCCGTTTGGCCTCAACTCATTCTGTATTCACACTGCGTTACTTGCTGCCCGTGAACACCAAATTACATTGAACCTGGGGAGTCTAACTCCATTAATTTTAAATGGAAGATTAATTTAACAATATGCAGCAGATATTTGTTACAAACCCATCATGTACAAGTGACATTTGGCTATAAATTTGCAGGAGTCTCAGTCTGGCTGCTGGGGCCGCGGCACAAATAAATCACAGCCATTTATAGCTAATCTCTATTTTCACATGTGCGCATGGATGGTGACACACACGTGTGTATGCACATATTGTACATGCACACACAGAAACACATTATATGCAGTAGGTCAAAATCAAAATGTTAACCTCTTCCAAGAATTCCTGCACACTGTTATTTTGAAATACATTAGTATATTGGTAGTCATTGGTAGATGGATATACCAGTAATGCCAGTCTAGTGTTACAACTGAGGGTGGAAATCAAATTTGATTTGGAACTGTACATATTTACATTGCAATTATCTAATGACACAATTGCCTTTTGTTTCACACTCTTTGCTACATAAATAACAGGCTCTGTCACTCTAAACGCATATTTAGATGCATATATGCTATACGTCCGACTATTTCAGAGCTGCCAAGCACACAGACTCAAAGAAGTGACAAAGACAGAAGGCAGGCATCCATTTCATCTAAAAAGGCCAATATTCTTTGCTGGCAGCTGACTGAAGCTCCCCTGAAACGCCACATAAAGCTTACCCAAATGGCCTCGCTGCGGCCTCAACATGTCAGCCTGAGATATGCACATCAGCGCTCTGTGACAGTAACTCCTGATCGTATTACACACCTCAGCAGTGCTCATGTCCCATTACCGCCACCCAGCCCTGCCCGGCTGTGATTACCCCTTCGGCACACACACACGTCTGCTGATAGCTATAATGTGTAAGTGAAACAGTCATCTTCAAGGGGAGAAGGTGCCGTTATGGCGGCAAGGGTTGGGGGGGGAGGGTGTTGTATTAGAATGGGAGCTAGGTGGTTGTGGATGTACAATGATTTAAAGGAGAATTCCAGGCAATTTTAACACGTAGCTCTGTTGTCTGTGAATGTGGAGGTCTGTCAGTAGAGAAAAACTAACCAATCGGTGCTGTCTACACCGTGTTATCCTCCTGCTAGAGTTAGCACCCAACAGGCTTAAACAGGAGTCCTTGTTTTTAGCCTCTAAACATGCTGTCACAAATGTCATTACAAGTGTGTACCCATGTGAAGTGATTCCTTCTGAGTGAACACAGAGAATCGGACTGCTGGAGATGGGACAGAAAGGCATTAAAGTTGTGTTAATTCAGCCAGAGTATGTACCTCTGTTTATTTCCTGTTTTCCGGTGAAGTCCACACTAGTCGAAACACGACTTTCTGTCACATCTACTGCAGTCAAATTCGCTGTGTGCACTCAGAAGGAATCAATGCACATGGGGACGCACTCTTAATGACATTTCAAGCATGTTTAGAGGCTAAAAACAGGTTTATAACTTGCCCTGTTTAAGCCTGTTGGGTGCTAACTCTAGCAGGAGGATAACTCGGTGTAGACAGCACCGATTGGTTTCATTTTTCTTGCTAATGAAAGCACTCCAAATTCAGAAACAACAGAGCTACGTATTGAAATTGACTAGAATTCTCCTTTAATGTTAATCCCGCCCCCCTCCGAACCTCTTGCCAGAGAGCGTCCCTTGCCTCCGACTCATCTTTTGGCTCTTTAATGTGAAATTTCTTCGGGGAGCACGCAGCCTAATTAGAGGAATTGATAACCTCACCGGTTATTAACGAGGCCAATACATTTCAAAGTCATTAAAGATAACCATGGCAATAAGTCTGGCTATAAGCATCACTAGGTTTCACAGCCGGCGCGTCGACGTTGTAAAAGAGGATAAGAAGAGGGGGTAGAGGACACGGGGGTGGGTACGGGTGGAGGGGAGGAGCAGTTCTTGCTCAGTCAACTGTAAATGCTTGGTTATTGGAATCTTTGAAAAAGCCAGTGAGGAGAAAATTACACGACCAAATCTCCTTTTTCCTCCGAGCTAATGAAGAATTAGGGTTCCCATTTTCCACATTAAATGGTTCACGGGAGGTTTGGGCATTGCAAAAAGTGTGTTTGACAACGGTGTCAATTTAGCCACAGCACGGCTCACAGGCCAGTGGCAGAACATCATTCACAACTGTCACAACCACTTATCTTTCTCATTGTCACAAAACCAACAGAATTCAGGTCAAGAACTTTTTCCCCTCACTTGCCTTTCTTCATTATGATTTTCCACACTTTGCTGGAGCCAAATGGCTGAGGAGACAGCCTATTCCTTAAGAGCATAAATCTTGACAGATTTTCCACTTCTTTCTTCTTCATTGATGTTAAATGTATGCATGAGTCACAGTAAAATAATGTAACTAGCTGTCAACATACTGCAGGGAATATATGAATCGACAATCTATCCTGTGTATCCTGTGATATTAATACTGTCCTCTATCATTTCTATCAATGCCATTCACATCTTGCAGAAACAGATTTCCAATATAGTTAGCCTTCACGCATTTACAACATAACCATATTTACTCAACACACAGTGAACTGCATACATTATGACATAAAAATAAGGTTTAGTCTTTCAAAAAAAAGACCAAAATGGCTACAGAAAATCACCCTAACCGGCCATATTGAGGTGTTCAGCTAAATGCTCGCCTGGGAAGCTCAAAAATCTTTCCAGAAAATCAGAACGGTGGCCAGGCACTAAAACAATCCCAGTACTCATGGCTCTCCAAGTTGGGGCACGGGAGTGTAACAAAGCCTAGATTTATACAGCTGAGAGTGACGTGGAGGCTGTAATGCGCTGCGTGCTGCTGGGCTCAGCCAGGTGATGAGAGCCTGTACCAACACCAGACCAGATAACGACCCAGGCATCAACACTACCGTCTTGGTGATGTGGAATAAAACCCTCAGCCTAAAAGAAACGGCATGACACATTCCGTCCTACCATATCGCTCAAGCATCAAGCATCAAGCCAGGTGGTATTAATGTGAAAACTGTGTCACTGCCCCAAAATATTACGGATAACTATTTTAAAATAAACTATGTGACAGCTAATTTCTTAGTCCAATTAAGGAGTTTCTAGAAGAAAGATATAAATGCTAAAATCTTGCAGGCAAATACCCTCTCTGTAGAGAAATAAATAATGAGGTTTTAAGAAGGGCCTTATTTGTTAACTTACGCGCTAAAGCGATGTGTTAACCCAACTAAATGGCACTTTAACGGATTCTTAAGAGCAGATGTGGAGGATTCTGCCGTAGTCCTTCAGCATTCTCCTGGCTGCATGCTTCTTTGCCACTTCACCAGTTAGCTGCAGTGCTTCTCATTCTTTGCCATTCGAGCAGGCTGTAAGAGCAGCACTGAGTGGGTTGTAATTAATCAAAGCAATCAAAAGAAAGGCCTGTCTGGATTGGACATCCACAATGGATAATTAGCCTTATTAGGCTGAGCCACCACAGGGCTTCAATACATTACCTACAGAAAGCACTTTTACAGAAAACAATTTTCTTTCTCCTTTAATTAACTGCAAAAAAAAACTGAGATAAGTCAACAAAGTGAAAATGTTTTGTAACTGAAGAGTAAAATGTCAAGGTCCACTGGCTGCAGTCACTCAATGCCTCCATTATGGCAACTGCTTGATTTGGGGGATGTTGTTCCTGCTCACATTGAAAGGGAAAGGATGAGTAGAATATAAAAAGGCAACATTAAAGGAGAAGATGGTTTTCAAGAAGAATTATTTATCAAAGGAATCCGTGTAATATTTAGGAAACCACATTTTCTTTAAAAAAAAAGAATGACGTAGACCGTGCTCGGAAAGATGCAGCTGAGTAAAGGAACACATCCAATTCTTAAACCTTCAGCTTTTCTTAAAGTGATCCCTGACTGTCCAAAGGTCAATAATGCTGTAACCTGTATGATAGTATACCATTTGGAATGGTATTTCACACAAAGCTGATCTAAGCTTCTTACAAGACTAACAGTAAAACAACGTCCAACGTCCTCTGCAGACTGCTAACAGGCAGTACTAAGGAGGCTATTGGCAGAAGATACAATAGAACGCACAATCAAATACTTTGGGCTTTTAACCCTATTAGGAATAAATATGTTACTAATTTGCATATCAACGGGCAATCAAGTATTAATGATTTGTATAAAAGGAACTTAATTATTGTGTTACAGCAAAACATCTATGGAATAAGTAGACAAGAGGTTATCTTGCACAATGTCTAAATTAATCTAACTAAAGATCGGCAGGTATACAAAACTACAAGAGCCAAAAACTAGGCTAAGGATTGCTGTACAACTACTTTCAATATAACTGTTTAAGCTGCAGGTAAAGTTATTTTGTATACAGAATTAATCAAAGCCTATTACCAGACCATCTTTTACCAGATTACGTGGCTGATGCACAAGAACTTGATTCCTTTAGGCATTACAGTTTTAACTTTAACCGTGTTGAACATCCAGGCCCATTACACACAGAGGTACTGTAGATCACTTTCTCTACCGTGGATCATATGTGGCTTTCTTCCGTCCTGCTACCTCCCCTGATTGGGACAGATACTGGGTGTCTAACAGAATCCCAGTGTGACTGACACCGTGGATTTACTGCTATGTCAAGCCCCAGACCAACTAATGTTGACAAAGTACACCAGCCAAATCAAATCCCCGTCGGCAGCTCAACCACGGTAAACTGCTCAACAAGAAAACACTGGTGCTGTTTATGACATAATTACACATATTTGTTAACATAAGTTGTCAATATATTTTATTTTAGTCATTTAACTCTATATATGTATATCTAGTGAACTAGCCCTTGACAACTGATCAGTTAAAGGAAATTACACCACACTCACAAGTGAATAGAAGCTGTTAGCGGTGAAGGGACTTGTTTTATATTGATGAGCTAAAGCATTAAATGTTTGTGTGTGATATTTTCTACGCCGTACACTTCAAGGCAACCATTAAAAGGGCTCTAGTTGATATTACAAATAGATTTAACATAGTAGACTGTTTTAAATTGACTGTAGGACAATGACATCATTAGAAGTTAACCTTTGGGTCAGTGCATTTTTTAGTCTCATTAGAGATAAAGATAAAGATGTATATAATGCAAGTTATGATGATATGAACCAAGTCAAGGACATATATTCATTATCTTATGAATGCTGTGGTTCTTATAGCACATTTAAAAGACCTTTTTGCTGGGACTAATACATGAAAAAACGGTTTTCCTCTGATGTCCTCCTCCACTGAGTGCCAATTAGCTGCAATTCAAAAAGGCACAGCTTTCCTTTCAAATTGGGGAATAATATGCCTTCCGCCAAAGGTTTGGCCCTAACTGGGTCTCTGGAGGCTCCAAGGATCTCTCCCCCCTTTCCATAACTTAACAACACCTTCGAAGACTGGCACTAGATTTTTTTAAACCTCCAAGCTCATTATCAGAAGTCTCTAGGGCGCACTGCGAACCAGAGACAGGGATTAGGATCCGCTCGGAACACTCCCAACCAGAAATGGATGATAGCAGGCGGATAGATCAGTAGCGCAAGAAGCCCACGGGAATACAGCAACTTGCAGAGTAAGGCACTTTTTAATATAAATTTAGCATTGCACCTGCTACGTTTTAGCCTGCTGAGGTGCAGTATGGGGGGGGCCAGCACTCGTTTTTGGCAGTCATTTGAAATTATGAAGTTGTGCCTCTATGGATTGATGCTATCGCCATCCCAAAATGAGTGGTGGAGCACGGTACCTCCAGCAAGCTGTGTGCATCCAAATAGGCGTTTGGAGATGCTGCACAGTTGGTGATTATAGAGAGATATGTGGACGTAAAGCTTTAAATAAAAGGGAAGTGATCCGTTATCATTAAGGTCATGTTGGAGACAGGCTGTGGAACATGGTGGAAATGAGTGTTACCTCTCACTGAGATTCTAGTGGCTTCGGTGGAGTTAACTCATTATACCTGCTTTTCATTCTGATTTGACTGTGAGGCTGAAAATAATTCAGCTTCAAAGGGTCTATGTTCCTTTTTAGAGCCAAGCAAGGACACAATGGTCTTACATGTCTGGAGGTGAAGCACAAAGCTCTCCAAATCTTTGACTCTTGAATAACTTGTCAGAAGTCCCAGAGTGGCCTCTCCTCTCTTGGTTTCTCCTCCTTACAGTCCAATGCACAATTTGCTTTCTCGACAAAAAGTGTTATCAAGGTGGGAGTCGGGGGTGGGGTTATTACAGTATGTGAAATGATGGATTGTCTTCTACAAATCATGACTCCTTCAGCAAATGAACATTCTGAAGCTTTAACACCACGGTGAATTAGTGAGTAATACCACACAGAGGGTTATAATCCAGTGAGAGAACTTTGCTTCCCTGCTAGTGGCGCTGATTAAGCCATTCACTTCTGCCACCAGCAGATGTTTTATTCATCTTGCAGTAACATCTTTTTTATCTTCACAAGTTTAGCTGTTTGGACAGATGTGAATGACAATATTAAAGAACAAAAATGTAAGCAAGAAAAGTGTGCAGAAGTTTGAACATTCATACAAGCCATTCAGTATGGTTTCTAAAGGAAAGCTTTTCAGCTGTATTCAGTACCCTCAGTTTAAAATGCTGTGCCTAAAGAGAGAGAGAGAGAGAGAGAGAGAGAGAGAGAGAGCCGGGACATGTTCAATCTCGGAAGTTTCTGCAAATATGAAGCCTATGTTTGAGATCTGTTTTTTCTCGTTAGGTGTGTGTGTCTCGGCTCAGGTCCCAGCTGATCCAGGTGATCAGCAGAGACGTGTCTGTAAACTGAAAAGTCAAAGCTTGGGAATGGCACCAGCCGGGAGGGCATGAGACAGGAGCGTGTAATATATTATATCAATAATGTATTAATTTAATATACAGTCTATTGATGGGAGGCCCGAGACGGGAGGTCTCCGGGCTGCAGCCAGACCCGACGCTAATAAAAAGGAAGAGCCCCCCACCCCGAATCGTGGGGTCAAAGATCCTCTGTTCCACTTGATGCCCCCCCCAGAGGCCTGGAGAACTCCCGTTGTGTAATCTGGATGCTGCGGTTTTTTGTTGCGTCTGCTTTTCTTTTTGGATTGTTTGTGTATTTGGTTGTGTTGTGTGTATTTGCAGCGTGTATGTGTATTAATGAAGTTGTTTTCTTAATTTGCATCTCAACATCTCCTGGATGGATTAACACAAAACTTTATACAGACATTCATTGTTCCCACAGGATGAATTAATAATAATAATGTAATAATAATAACAGTGTATACTGTATAAGTCTTGCAAAGGGGAAATTGCAATTTACACGCTGTTGTTATTACACACATTACACACAGGCGTGAACTAAACACACATGCTCTGTATCTATACATGCACTAATGGAGAGATGTCAGAGTGGGGGGGCTGCCCATGGAGGGGTGCCCCGAGCAGTTGGGGGTTTGGTACGGGGACTTGAACCAGGGACCCTCCGGTTCCCAACCCAACTCCCTACGGGCTGAACTACTGCCCCCCCCATTAACTTTGGTGATCACTTCACTCTTAATACAGCACCATTATCCAGTCAACATTTCAATTTGTCCAATACCTTGGTTTATGAGCAAACACCTGCAAAACTAATGGCATATGTGCTATAAACCAGTGTATGGCATATTCACAACGTGTTTAGTACTAATTACCAAGTGCATGCTAAAACATTAAACTGAGATGGTGAACATAGTAAACATTACCCGTTAAATATCACCATGTTTTCAATGACATTGTTAATACGTTGGCATACTGACATTAGCATTTAGCACAAAGCCCTGCTTGCTGTGCACTGTGCACTGAGGATTTTCTGGACTCTTCTGGGGACAAAAAAGGTTTTCAAACCAAATGTCAATATGGCAAGTGGTTGTCAAGATCTCTAGCTTTTGACCAATGTGTTGGACAATAGGACACATGGATAGAATAATAGTTAGCTAGCAATCAACAGTGACCTAAACTGCAGCAACAGCTGGACAAATTGATTATGCACTTAGCTGTAGTAAAGGTGGTGGAGGATGTACGGATGAGAACTTTGCAAATAGAGGATGAGCTTACTGGGAATCCCCACAGGAAGGGAGACGTGAGCGAGATGGGAGTGCACACTGACAAGCCGTCAGTCAGCAGACGCTCCAGGGGCGCTGAACAGTCAGCGGCCGGCTAACCTGCCTTCTCTCCACGCTGGCTGACTCCAGGCAGACATTTACTCAACTAAATTAATATTCATGTTGACTCCATCAACAGTGTTTATGTATTGATTCATTGTTTTTAATTCCCCGCCCACAGTAGGGAGTACATCTGTCATCTGACATCCGTCTGTAGTGAAACAGACAAGCTCACAGACAGACCCAGATCAATCCCTAGTCATACGGTTAGTAAGTCCAAAATACATTCTTATATATGATTACGCTTCACTAAACACAACAAAACGGACTTGATGCGGAAAAAAACCCATGGGGGGTCTCTGTGAGAGCCTTATTTTGTCAATGTGGATCAATACATTTAATAAAATGGAAGCATATCTGTTCCATAGAAACGTGCGAGTAAAGGACGTTAAAAATGCCTTTTAAAAACACTTTGTGTGGATTGGCTGTTACACCTCTATAGACCCTTTGCACGTGATGTCACGCTCTAATCGCACGAATTATGAACGCCATGGCGGACGGCAGAAGAGCTATGCTGTAGTCGCACAGCAAGCTAAACGCGTACATGTTCGTTCATGTTCTCACAATCTGCAGAGTAATCCTCACCAACACAAGCATGCGTATGTATCCGTCTGGCTTTATTTTCTATAATAACTTGTAATTCATCAACCCTGGTGTCTCCAGTCGACATATCAACATCATGTCTTTCAGGACAAACTGGGTTATTAGAATATTTGGGCTGCAGCCTGTAGTCAGGTAGCTTAGCAGTCTGAGCTAATGTCTCCTGTAGTCAGGTAGCTTAGCAGTCTGAGCTAATGTCTCCGTTTTCAGGTCTTAGCAGTCTGACTAATGTCTCCTGTAGTCAGGTAGCTTAGCGGTCTGAGCTAATGTCTCCTGTAGTCAGGTAGCTTGAGCGGTCTGAGCTAATGTCTCCTGTGTCAGGTAGCTTAGCAGTCTGAGCTAATTCTCCTTAGTCAGTAGCTTAGCGGGTCTAGTCTAGCAGAATTATATTGTGTTCAACCATAAAGACAAATGAGTCAGCATGGTAAGTGATCGCACACCACACTTACAGCAGTGTAATATTGAATCCTTTCTGCTCATTTCCTGAGCCTCTTAATTCTTCAAAATATGAAGCTCATATAGTTTTTGTAATTAACAAATCCATTTAATCCGCAGTGCATGACAATTCAATTTGTTGATGTCCCCCTCCCTCCACCTCCTCTCTTCGTCTATTTGGGAGCGAAAAGAAAAATAACCTCGTTGAATGTATTAATTCAACATGATGAATCCTGTATTCAAGTCAGTGAGTGATAATATAATTAGCTGATAAAACTTTCAGCAGAATTACTTTGCCGAAATTGCTGAACGATGGTCTTTTAATGAATCCACAGCCAAGCTCCTTTCCCTTCCCCTCTGTCGGATAAAAATATTATTCCCATGGCACGTCTTAATTTGGTGGTAAATCCCTGGCAGCCACTCCGGGAGGGTGGGTGAAGAGAGGAAGAGCAACTTGTCACACTTAGTAACTTGATTTCTCCCCCTGCATGCAGTACAGCTATCTACAGTAATTCACAGCACTCCATTGTTCCAGCAAGTCCCAAGGGGACTTATTAAATGCATAATCTCCCTATTTAAACAGAAACAATAACCATTGAGTTCCCGCCGATCTAAAACAGAGCGTAAGCCCCCATCTGCTGTGAATGATTAGAGTCTTGACGAGGGAATTAATTTGCAACATTCAAAGATGGAAACTGAGCAGATCTCCCCTCCGAGCTCCCACCATCATACTCATTTCCTCTCGCTTTATTTGTCTTTTTAATTATTTATTTAGCTGCCACTAACGTCGCTCCAAGAGAGCCATTGGATGCGTTCAGGCTAGACAACAACATGCTTTACAGACTGCGGCCCTTTGGAACCCTTCATTCAGTGTTTCTATATAGCATGTTGTGACTGTAATTATTCATTATATTACACTCTGATGTAAACATATCAAAGGTGCATATGGGGACGGTTAAACATCTAGAAAACTCGTGACCACGACCACGTGACCACGCCATGAGGACAGCTGAATCACCAAAGCACAAGTTAAACAGTGTAGTAGGCGAGGGAAAGTTTCACCAGTTTCAATCAGTTAATCATCGTTAATAACAGTGAGGAACCGATGGTAGTAATGTGGGTCATCTCGGTCAAACGTGCAGCAACACTGGTTAGCACAGCAGCTAGCTATGAGGATACTTTTATTATTATTTATCAGCCACTAACTCAGCCCCGAAGAATGGTACCCGAGCGAAAACATCCCCTCTGATTCAATTTCAATCATTTAATAACCATAAAGACATAAACTTACCGATTGTTGCAGCTAGAAGCATACAAGCTAACAAGCTAGCGTCTCGGAGGTCTCTTTGGGTCTCTCTAGCCTCTCCAGGTGGTTTTCTATCCAGCCTGGAACTTGGGCCTTTTTCGGGTGGTTGAGCATAAACCAAACTGTTACATCCAATAATCCTATTATTGTCCATAATTTATCACATTTCCACTTGATGTCAAATTCATCACGTTTTTGCTCATTTACAGAGAGAATGGGGCCACTGGTTTGACATTTGGCATTTGGGCTTTTTTTGAAGAGATGTAAATAGTTTGTGCTTTATATGACTTATAATGTTTATTATGTTTATTTTTCCATATAGGAGACTGTTTAAGACAACCCAAATGCTTTGTAGCATTGCTGTGGGTGTATATCAATAATATGACATTATATGTTTGAATATTGGCATAAGTAATGTCTAGGGCAAAAGCATCTGGACCTTTTTTGAAAAAAGTGTATTTGTCAACTGTATAAATTCTAATGATTATTTCTTCCCAGTGTGACCCAAGACATATGAGAAGTTTTTTAGAGGAGATTGGCTCAGCTTGTCCTGCTCTGTGTGATATCAATACAAATCTGGAAGATTCATTTCCCTTTTTTCTTATTTATCTGTCTTTAAGGTCCTACAACCATTTTTAACTTCAGGACCTCCCGTGCAGTCCGCAGTCCC